>NC_039363.1:122664616-122722293 GCF_003573695.1 Papaver somniferum | reverse complement strand
GTTTGATTTTATCAAAACAATAAAAATGAATTGAAAGCAAATGAAATAAATGGAATAATCAATAAGGAGAAGATATTGATCATGGGATAGTATCATTCACAAACATGTATTTTCATCAATGACTAGAATTGATATTTTAATCTCTCATTTATTAAAATTCCTAGGATACCTTGATCGCAAGAATATCCCGCTAATTCCCTGATTTCATCACAACCACATTAAAGATGCATATGTGAATTCTACCTAGAAAGCAACCTAAAGTGTAAAAGCACAATTAAGTTTAACTCCCTAAGAGCAATAAGTTTTATAGAATAAGACTAATGAAGGCAATCAAACGTGTAAAAGAAATAATTCAATTTAACCAAGGTTATGATTCATTTGTGACTAGTAGGATATATCACTACAAGCATTACTCACATTTATGCTACTTGTAATCAGGAATTTATCACTTTTTCGTATAATAAAACCTAATCTAGCAATAGAATGAAAACCAATCTAATTGATTCCCGACTCAATCAAAATAGCACTCAAATCATGCAACAATATTAACAATGAATCATAAACAATAAAGTTGAGACAAAACTAATCCATTGATTTAAATATCATGCTTGAGAAATCAAATTTTATCCCATAACCAATAATTGTGTTTAGTTACTCATAATAATGGAGTTCATCATAATCATTTTCATAAAATAATGAAATGAAAAATAAACGAAAAACAAACCCTAGTAGAATCGCCGCTCTCCTCCAAAACTCCAAGTAGTAATATATATCATCCTAAAGTTGTAGAAAACTTTCCTTTTTGTAGCTTTTTTTTTCTTTCCCCAAAACTAGGTCATAACCTCCAAAGTCAGGCCATATCACACGCAATTCTTGGCTAGCTCGCCAAAGACTGAGCCTATCTGGCCCATACTAATGACCACAGTTCAGGCCTTAATCAAAGCCCAAGGTCCAAGTGGTCCAACAAGCCCATGACTTGCCAAGCTTTTCAGTCTTGTAGAACTGACAAGAAACTCCTGCCCATTACCACCATCAGGACCACTCCATTTCAACCATATGCGGCATCAGTTCAATGCATCTGGAACAGTTAACAGCGCCATCTGTCTTCGATTCTCCATCTCAATCACTGTCACTACCAATACCATCATCACAGCATCAAATCCTTGTACAACTGCAAATCAACAGTACCCATGGCAGCGACATCAACTACTTCACTTTCTGGCAAAGTGTAAGCTCAGAAATCACTTGCAACTTGCAGCACCAACATTGCATCTCCTTCTTGCATTGTCCTGTAATCCTAAACATTCATCTAGGTTCCACCATCATTGCAGCACCGGAGCATCTGTGCAAACTGTTGCAAGACCACAACTCCCTTCCACTTCCTGATGTTCTGCCAACATCATTCATTCCAACTTCAACACCCATTCTAGTCTCTGCTGTAACTCCTTCCACGGCATCATTTCATCTCCAGTTCAAGTCCATCAGTAGATTCATCATCTCTGCTATATTGCACAACTGAACCAGCCATTGCCTCAGTCCATTGCAGGTGCAAGACTGAGCATAACCTCGATTACCTCAGCTTCCTTGCGCTACTCTCATTCACAGCTGCAATACCTCTGTTTCAGCCGCATTACTTCACAGCTACCAGTTTTCTCCTCCTCATAAACAGTGTTGGAGAATAACAATTAAAATTGATCAAACAACTAATTAATATAAGAGGCACATATCTGATTTTTGTGTCGTCTCCTGCAATTGTTGATGTAAAGAACATCCCTGTTAAACAACATAGAAAGAAGAAACTTGTAATGGTAGATTGAGGCGCATGTTCAACATACTGTCCTTAAGACAAGAATGCCCGGCTACGCTCTGAAAAGATGATGATATAGCCCTACGGGTACATCTTCCTCCAAGATACAACAATCTTAACAAGTTTGAATAGCATATTCAAACTTGTCCTTTTAGAACTTGGCAGCGTAAAACTCATGGAATTGTTAGCACTTAAACCCTTGTATCAATCATAGAAAAACGAAGAAGAAAAAAATTCTCAAAACGCACGGATACAAGAGGGGTTTTTCTGCATACAAAACCCTAACACAAATCCAAAAAATATATAAGGTAAATTTATCCCGTAAAAATCTAAGAGATAAATTTGGAACGTATTTTAAAAAACCGTTTTATACTAAATTTTAATTCACATAAAACCGGTGATTTTCCAACAATCCCCCACATGAATGAAAATATGATAAAACACCAAAAACAGGAAATATCACGAATATGCATAGGTGTCCATGAAGTCTTGAACCTTTGCTTAATGAGAGGTTACCTGAACTACTTATTAGCCAGTGTCCATAAGGTCTTGAACTGTCTAACATTTGGTGTAATTCGCGATAACAACCACGCATGATATCTCCAAGGTTGCTGCCAAGCTCCGCCGTTGTGTCCATTTTGGCCCTGGACATCTTGTTTCTCAGAATGCTCTAGAGAATCAGCTCATATTCTCATAGGAAACGACCCACTTCCTCATTAATATAGGTGAGTTCCATCAAGAGTGTTCACTGCTACACCCCACTTCAATCTAAAATTGAAACTATAGAACTCATTAAGACTTATTAAAAGTCACCCTTCACATGCAGTCACACTATCACATCTACATCATAGGGAAGGGACAGAGAGAATATAATTCTCTGATAGTGTTTACCTTTACCCACCATAAATTAGTTGTCTCATTCGAAACCTTGATCTTGGGATATCCAGTCAGCAAGGTTGAGTATCCTTCATGGCAAGTTTATTTTTATGAGCTTAATTCACATTCCCCCTCGATGTATAATTACAAACTATCTCTTTAGAAAATCCTTTCGTCAAAGGACCACTAATTTTTCTGTTGACTTCCCTAAGTCTATGAGGTTCTCTTTTGACTTTATATGTCTACTGAGACCTCTTTTTGACTTCACGAATCAACTAAAATTACTTCATTTAAGAGTATAGTTGTCTTACCGAATTAGCCTTCCCCGAGTATGTCTAGACTTTGTCATTGCTCATTTACCTTAGACTCACATAGTCAATTGAGTTTCTGCAATGATGGCCAAAGGCTTCGGTCACATAGGAATATCTTCTAAGAAGCATCTTAGTAATCATTCGTCTTCCTCTTATGCTTGAGTTAAAGCACACGAACTTTGATTTTTCCAAAATACAAGCTCATCTTGTCTGTTTTAAGGACTTCCTTAGACAGACACTCCTTAAGATGATACACACATAGGCTAAGATTTTTCCATAGCCTGAAACAACAACATCTCTTAAGGTCAGTACAATATGTATTACATACACAATTTAAGATGTACCTCAAGTATGGCAAGTCATAACGCAAGTCTCTGATCAGATCATCCCACTCTTTTGAGATACTAGTGTATTCGTATACACTTGATATACTGCACATTTACAACACACATTAAACACATCGAGTTTGACAAAGACCATTTTCTTTAGAATTTCATCTGGTTCCCTTCGATCCTTTAGATCATATCAGCCAACTTGGCCTTTTTTCAGTCAAATCGTAAATATCACATATTTCATATGTGGTTGTAAAGCATATAAAAAATACATGTATTATTCAGTAGTACATTCTTTACATCTTCCTCAAGATTAAGGTTAGTGCAATATAAATCACATATTTGAAATTAAAATATGTACCTCATGCATTCCAATCTCTGATACTTTAGTCAGAGCATCCCTGTGATTTCCCAAGGTAAACGCGGATATACACATCTGTTATACAACACGTACTAAACACGTTAGACAGAAACTATATCCTCAAAAGTTCTTTTGGTTACTTACTGATCCTTTAGACCACTTCAACCGCATAATAGTTTCCTGTCAAATCTTAAACAACACCGATTTGTTAGTGGTTGTAAAACATATACCAATGGCATGCTAAAATATAATGCACCGTTCACCAACAAGATATCATTATAGAGGCAATTAGTAAGATAAGTATCTAGGCTTATATAGAACTGTATAATCAAATTATATCAGGTAAGCTCTATATTCTCCAAACCTTGTAGTTTTCCATACACCACCTGATCAACCTTTTAAGGATACTTCTCAAAATCCACTTGTGTATCATTACACAGCACTATCAGTGCCTGTGGTAATGTGATTTTACTAAATTGTGAAGACATGCCAAAGTAATCTCAGTATTTCTTCTTTCCTCTAGCCCACCGCTGCCTGAAGTGGTCAATGATCACATATCTATGCTAATGTCCAGAATTATTTGTACACGAGTTTACGAAGTGTCAATATTAGTCTAAGGTTCGACTTCAACAATAGACTCCCTAAGTCAATCTTAATACTGACTTCCTCTATTTTTCAAAATTTACACGTTTTCCAGGGGAAATGTCTAGGTTCCTCTTGTAAGATCGACATCCTCCAGGTTATTTTCTCAAAATCTTCTGAACAAAATATGAAACCTCCCATAAATGAAATGTACCAAATAAAAGATCATAGATCTTATCCCCCACATTTAAGTACTTCTCTCAAAAATTATTTAAGGCTTAGCTCTTCTTTAATTAATCAGCGTAAGTGCTGATAGGCAGCAAGTACAACAATTAATCATGATAAGATGACTCTCATTCCCTGTAGTTGAGATTCTTAGCATAATATAGAACGTTATTTCTCTAAAGAGTATCATTATAAAGGTGTACAACCTAAGTTCTTTTCAATGACAATTACATACAAGCCTTGTATGGGGACTATCCACCTTAAGTTATCAATTCTTACTCCAAGAAAAGATTTACACAATCTCAAAATAAAATATCCAACCAAAAGCAGATGGGGTTGGTACCTGAAGTGAATTCCACTGTACCTCTGCGTGATTACTGAACTAAATTGCATACTGCCATCGCGCATGCTTTTGTTGATGAACAATACTTTGATATGCACAATCCAATGTTCCAGTTCCCTCATGCATCACCTCATCTTTGCTCACAGATTTTTCACCTGACTAATTTATACTCATACCAAGAAGAGTGATAAAGATCAGTTATTCAAGAACATGATACAATTTCACAAGATACCTCTTCCTTTAAGGTAGACCCGAACAAAAATAGTTCCTCCGTCAACTACCTTTAACTAGCTGCAGACATACGATATAAATGAACAACATATAATCTCCACCAACCACTTACGAGATTCGTGGACATATTTCAAAATCAGCAGTATAGTATTCACAAGGACTACAACACGTTGGTTATGCTCCCAGAGTCCCTGTAAGCATACGGAGTTCAAAATCATACATCGTATCCTTAGATTTTACTCGGTTCTTATGTGCATTCCAGTGTGCCACCTAGCACAACTCAGGGGTTTAACTTGGGCATGACTTATGAATTAAGATGAAAACAAACAACAGATTGATAACTATAATTCTGAGCCTTCTCTGCACATCGTCAGTCCTCTTAACAACCCCTTGCCAAATTGAAAAAATGCTGATTCCAGTATCGAGACTGTAGTAGTCCCATTTCAATGGGGAGGAGTCCCCTTGGAGTAGGTGGTCTATTCTGAAATACTTATAACTGTGCAGGAATCCCACGACATGGGATAGTTATCATTACTTCCAAATGCCGAATTCCTTCCTTTACCGGGAATGACCTCTCCGATAGTTTGTAGCATTGGGCAGAAACGTCCCTATTCCACGCGGCTTCTGCACCTCCTCGGCACCAAAAGATGTATCAGATGTCATGGAAGATTTTGCATAGAAGAACTGGGGTCACTCCTGGAGTAACACCATTAGAATTCATATGAAGGCGCAATACTTTCAAAATCCTCGAAGAAGAGCACGTCCATGCGATTCACTGTCATCACTCGATGGGAGTTCGAATCCCAGATGCTTGTTACGGAACTATGGGGGTGCTGGATGAAGGGAATGATCAGAACCCCAAAAGGGTATCCCTTGGTACTACTGAGCAGAGACTAAACTGTTATGATGACTATCATAATCACCAGTTAGCTCCGACAAGTCCATCTGTTTCGGCAGCTTCAACTAATCCATAACTGTGCAGGTGGGAAGGAACTACCGACTAAGTCATACCACGCTGGTATGTTAATGCTCTTGTAAACGTACCAGTCCAGATGACAGCTTTTTTTTATCTGACAAAAGAATGAAACCACTTGATCAATCGACAAATATAAGAACCATTATCATTAAAAACAAAATAGTAGTCCACAGTCCAATCCACATGGTTAGATCATAAGAGGCAAATCAGAAATTTGACTCTAACCGTACAACGGGACATTGTATATCTTCATAGTCTCAACTTTCAAATTGGTACGAGAACAGTTCCTCACAGGTAAGGCATCAAACAACTTATATGTAAAGTAAGACAAACAACTTGGTTTTCACTTTTCTATAGCACACACCGAAATTAGAGGATATACAAGATACCCCATATAGGCCATTAATAGAGCACATATTAACCATTTAGCTTCATCACGATCACATGTAAAGTGTAAAACGAAGAAAAAAAACCGTTGTGTATAAGTACGAGAGCTACTTATCAAATCCAATTTGATTATTTCTTAATTGTTACTCTAATATATATTTCTTGTCTTAAGATTGTTGGAGAATAACAATTAAAATTGATCAAACAACTAATTAATATAAGAGGCACTTATCTGATTTTTATGTCGTCTCCTGCAATTGTTGATGTAAAGAACATCCCTGTTAAACAACATAGAAAGAAGAAACTTGTAATGGTAGATTGAGGCGCATGTTCAACATACTTTCTTTAAGACAAGAATGCCCGGCTACACTCTGAAAAGATGATGCTATAGCCCTAAGGGTACATCTGCCTCCAAGATACAACAATCTTAACAAGTTTGAATAGCACATTCAAACTTCTCCTTTTAGAACTTGGCAGCGGAAAACTCATGGAATTGTTAGCACTTAAACCCTTGTATCAATCATAGAAAAACGAAGAAGAAAAAAATTCTCAAAACACACGGATACAAGAGGGGTTTTTCTGCATACAAAACCCTAACACAAATCCAAAAAATATATAAGGTAAATTTATCCCGTAAAAATCTAAGAGATAAATTTGGAACGTATCTTAATTATTTAAAAAAAACCGTTTTATATAAATTTTAATTCACATAAAACCGGTGATTTTCCAACAAACAGCACCACCAACTCCTGACTGTAACCACCATCAATCCATGGCAAACAAACATTCCCATTACCAACCCATCTGACCAGAACCAACTGCAACATCAGCAAACCCATCTCAGTTTTACTCCAAATTTCTTAATAAGACCATTCTCCATCTCAGAACATAGCTCACTACTCTCCCTGCAATATTTCTTAACCCAAATTTCCAATAAACTGATGCTTTCCATAAATAGGGTTATAGATTGAACATACGAAGAGAAGAAATTTGACAAAAAACTTAAAACTGATTGTAATCCAAGTTTTCTCTTCTTACTTGTTGATTCTGTTCATCTAGCCGTGGCTAAAATACATCCCAAACTCATACAAATCGAGCACCCCACTTCCTAGTTCATCTCCCTCTACCAGTTGTTCAATCACAGTCACCAAAACTCATGCAATCAACAACTTTAGATCCCCTTTTCTTTAATCAATGTTTTCTCACAATTTCACCCCAAATCATCCATAATTTTGAACCACTAACCTTTCCCATTCTTGTATTCGAAAACGTCTGGCAACCCCTGGCAAGTATTCATCAATTCCATAGTAGCCGACAGTGAACTCTTGGTACAGTCGAGAGAGAAGGAGATAAGTGCAGTGATATGAAAATTTTGAATTAATGAGAATTTCTCGACCTAATTTCTGTATGTACAAGTTGTAAGTGGGAATAGGTAGCGGTCATAGATTGAATACCCGGGGAGAAAAAAATAGGGTTCTTACTTATCAAGGATAATTTTGTAAATTTATATTAATTTTAATAAATTATTTTAGAAAATACCATATGGATTGGTCAGACGTTGACTTTGACGGTCAACGTCGGGTCTAGGTATCAACCCTTAATATTCTAAAGAGAATTTTGATAAAGTGCCCCGTTTTTTTGGTACCCACAAAAACAATACCCCCAATATTTTGAAATTTGTTAAAGTGCCTTCACAGTTAGTTTTTCCATCTAGTGCTAGTTAAGACTAGTCTACTTTACATATTTATCCTTTAATTATTGCCATATTGATTTTCTAAATAATTGTTTAGGTTCATCGAGCCCGGTTCAGGATCGTTAGACCGCTTTCAGGTTCATTACGTCATTTCCCAAAGAGGGTTCATCATTTCAAGTGTTTTGGGGTTTTTGGTTGGTAGAAATTCGACCTTCAACAACATTTTCTAGGTTCGACGAGCCCGGTTCAGGATCGTGACAACGATTTCAGTTTCGTCGATCCCGGTTCAGGATTGTGACAACGCTTTCAGGTTCGTCGAGCCCAGTTCAGGATCGTTACACTTTTCTAGTACCGTCGGGTCATTTACCCTCCCCACCAATGAGATGTAATTCGGGGGGTAATATGACTTTTTGTTCGAAAGATAACTGCCACCGAGCACTTAACTGGATGAAATTTTCCTTTTGAATAAAACGAGGTATTTTAACAAATTTAAAAAAGCAAGGGTACTTTTTTTGTGCAATGTGAAAAGTTGGGGTACTTTATCAAAAGCATGTTGGGTACTAACGCTAGGTGTTGAACATTTGCTGGGTACCGAACGTTAAATAAACCTTATTATAACTAAACAATTATAATGCGGAAGTAAAGTAAATGACATAACAAGATTTTGTTAAATAGGAAACCACAAATTTAGAAACCTCCGGGACCTAGTCCGGTTTTGAATACTCTCATAATTAAGACGCTATACAAAGATCAAAGCCAACCTCGTATAGTTGAGACCAAGTAATTTACCCCTGGTTACTTAGTTCCCTCAGTATCTCTGCGCCTACAACCTCCTGGCAAATGCACATGAATCCCAACCACTATCCTGAGTTGCTTTACCGATGTAAAGTCTTAAGCACTCAACTTCTTTTGATCGTCTTCCAAACAGTAAAGGAACAAATCTGTTTGGTAACCACTTTACCAATCTTTAAATAAAGATATGTTGAGTATTGACAAAGGATCTTCCATTTAACAAGTAAACTCCTTTGTAGGATAAGATCAATCAAGATCTGAAACAAGATATAGATCCACAAGCTATCAGATTCGGATACTGAAGAACATCACCAAATGAATCTTCCAATTTGGTGGTATTCAAAATATGTCTATTTTCTGCTTCTTCAAATGCCTTTAATAATTCTTCTTCGGGTGCCTTTAGTAATTTTTCTTGGATGCCAATAACACTTCTTTGGGGTGTCTCCAACATATTTCCGGGGTGCCTTTAATACGCTTTCTGGGTATATTTAGTAATTTTCTCCGGAGGTTCAAATACCACTTTTCGAGCAACATTTTACGTAAAATTTTATTTCTCCTAAAACACATACAAAGACATAAAATACCATAATAAGTACAAAAGTGAGTACTAACAATATATAGTGAATCGAGATCAAAATAGACATATAAATGTGTCTGTCGTCGACCATCTTTGAGACATACCAAGGTGGAGTAGCAGGAGAGGTGATAAATCAAAATAGGTTTTCAGAGTCCGTCTCAAAAATTACTTTTGGCCATTGCCTTTCCAGTGCGGTTATGGTTGCCAAAAGCAGAGCCCATATTTCTGCTATTAAGTAGCTTCTAGAGATTGTGCCAAAGCAATCACAGTTCGCACCTATGAATCCCTACGTATGAAACCTGCGACGTGCAAAACCCAGGTGGCTTCTGGAAGCCCCTTCTGTGTTGATTTTTATTCATTCCATGTTTGGATGGACCAGCCCACCGAGATTGTCGATATTGTTTTGGTGCCTCCAGAGTGGTTAGACACCTGAGAATTTCCTGGTAGCACAGGAGGTAAGATTTGTAAATCTACGGAATACTCTTGTTTTTGTTTTAGAGCCCATGCTAAAATTTCATCTGATGTTGTTTTCTTTTGGTGGTGAACCAGCTCATTCTAGTGTATCCATCTAGTCGTCATTATGGTTTATTGTTAACATGCCGGCTATAAAGGGTCGTTATTGTTTGTACCATATAGTTTGTATATAGGCACAAGTTCCCCCAGCCCAATAATTCTTCCCAGTATTGGGCCCTTGGGTAAAAAAACATGTAAGAATGATTATAACTCAGTCACCAATTATCCTTCTATAACAAAACACCAGGTATATATTCAAAACTGGAAGTTGCAGATCCTCAGAAAAAGAGCAATCTGTTAGAACATAGCTCGGTTGAACTCACCAAGCATTGGTATATCAAGTTTGGTTGTCATATTTTAGTGTGTCAAAACTCACCTAAAGTCGCTTGATTATATACTAGAGCCAACTTCGTTTAGGTTAGACTAGAAAGTCGAGGAATGTTGAGACATACAAGTATTACTCTGAAGACCTAAAGAATGTGAAGAAGTAACGAACTACAACGACGACATCATTCTTCCATTTGAGGTTAGTAATATTGATTTGGACTGTTTCATTCCAAACGTATCTTTCAAGTCGTGCTATATTGAAAACATAACTGTGAAGCTGTATATACTGTACATATTATGTAATACTCTAGTAATATAACATGGTCATAATTTTATGATCATAGTACTAGGGAATTAGAGTACAAAGTATAACGCTTATCTTTTGAACTTCGTAGATATGACATCGACATAATCTTGTATATACTGTTATGATTATGTAAATGGGTTATGGTGAAGATTTCATCCTAGGAAACAATGTTTTACATTCGTTTAAAGGAAGTACATTCATGAACTTGTTTCATGAATCTAAAGGGAAATCGTTAGGCTTATTGGTTCGGCTATTCATAGCAAATATTTGGATGACCAATATGTGTGAGACGGTAGAACCAATCTTAACCTTGGTTATGTATCTTGGTATAACCAATCACAATGCCTGACTTATGATTCAGTATGACTGGTTTTTATTAATTAGTGTATCCGATCCTAAGTAATCACCATGTGATGGTATGATCGATCCTTGTAATTGGTGCGACCGCTCATAGTAATTGGTGTGACCGATCACAAGAGCTTGTGGAATTGATCCTTGTAATTGGTGTAACTGATCCTAGTGACTGGTGTGACCGATCAAAAGTAGATGCCATATATAGATGTAACCGATCCTACCTAATTATTTTTATAAGGTAGTTGGTGTAACCAATCCCTATAATTGGTGTGACCGATCCTGGTAATATGTGTGACCGATCATAAGAGATTGTGTGACCGATCCTAGTGATTGGTATAACCGATCCTACCTGATATTTTTATTGGGTAATATCGATTTCTACCTGATTACTTTTATAAGGTAGAACCGATTATCTTAAACTTCAAGATGTCAACATACTTTGAACACGAGCAGTAACTCTTATCATTTATTGTTCAAAAATATTCCTTAGTACTCACGGAGATCATGTGCCAATTTATAATTGAGAATATTTTAATTAAGTTTTTTGGTTTTATATACCTTAATTGCCAACAATTAAATGCAATTTCTAGTATAAAAATTAGTAATGTGCATTTACTAATTGGAGATTTTCTATTGAGAGATTTCAGAAATTTTGAACAAGCATTTATTGGAATTAGGAAATTCAAATTTTACCATTCATTGCAAATCTTGAGAATATTTTCGGTTTTGGAAATTCCTTGATGTCCAAACATCCTTGGTCTATAAATACCTAAGTTTGCATTTCTAGCAAACTATCCTAAGAGCCAGACAAACTTTATTTCTTGTTCCTTCTGGTGGAGTCGTCTATTTGGAGAGGGAAGTATCCTAATTAGGTGAAATCTCTTACGACCGCTCGTTTAAAGACTTCTGTGAGATCAAGAAGCTCTACGAGTACCGTTGGTGGGAAACTAGATAATTGCAGTGTTATTAATTTTCGATTGATTTGATTTATTAAGGTTGTTGAAACTTTGATTGCACCTAGTATGTTTATTCTTGAGAATTTTCTCTTCTGATATAAGATTCACTCAAACTAGATCGAAATATCGACGGGATCTTTAGAACTGTTTGTAGATCTAAACACATCTTGTGATAATCCATTGTTAACAGACTCCGTTCTGTGTGTGATTGATCACAAGAGACTCAAGTGGTGTTGTGCAGGTTATTATTGAAGATTAAAGAAGATTTGAATACGAAGAAGATTTCTTATTAGTTCTCATATCTTTGTATGTGCACAAACCTTGATCGGCTTGGATCCAACTAGAATCAGATTTATTCGATTGATTAGTTGTGTGAAATTGGCATCGCTTTATAGTTCTCGTTGAGATCTATACTAATTGATTGCGAATCTAAACTTATTTCCTTTGGTAGTTATTGGATATATTGATCTAACCAGGCAAAGGAGTTTATTATATTAAACGGAAGAGCGTTTGCATATGACTTGAGATATCTTTATCTTGAAAGAATCAAAAGAGTTGTTACCAAACATATTTGTTGTTCCTTTACTGTTTGGAATACGATCCAAAGGAATTGTACCAATGCGTGACCTTCGAAGTCGAAAGCGCAGGGATACTTAGGAAACTAAGTGAACTAGGGGTATTTGCTTGGTCTCCACTATACGAAGTTGGTGTAGATTTTGTATAGCGGCTTAATTCTGAGAGTATTCAATTCTGGACAAGGTCCCAGGGTTTTTATGCATTTGCAGTTTCCTCGTTAACAAAATCTTGTTGTGTCTTTTACTTTGATTTCCGCATTATAATTTTTTATTATAATAAAGTAAAATACACAAACATTAACTCTGATATACTTGATAGTGATCCTATAGAGTTTGTTTAAGTCCGAGCCTATTATCAAGTATCACACTTTGGTAGTCTTATTGTCCCGATCTCGTATCCATAGACAATCACACAAAGTGTGAATACCTAAGTTGTTGTATTGTCTCTACTTTGTCCATAGACGATCGCACTTGGTAAGAGGACTTATAGGTTAAAAAAATTTGTGGTGTATTTGGGTACCCTCGTCTTTTCAGAATCAGTTACTAAGAAAACCAGGTATAACCTGGGAGTTACAAATCCTCAGAAAAAGGAGGAATCAGTTACTAAGAATACTAGGTATAACCTGGGAGTTACAGATCCTCGGAAAAAAGAGGAATCGGTTATTAAGAAGACCATGTATAACCTGGAATTACGGATTCTAAAAACAAGGAAAAATGGTTTACCAGGTGAACTTGGAAAGCATTTGGTCCAGATACATAGACAAAATGTATTTAGACAGAAACATGATTGGATACAATTCCTCCATAACCTCTAAATAGAGGTGGAATTCCAATTGAAAAGGTACTCATTTTTAATCCTTCTCTCTCCATAAAAACTTGCTTAGAGCTCTTAATCATTGAGGCATCGAAGTGTCTTTGCACGTACCCCCTTCCTCACTCATATTTGCTACAACATCTTTCGGCGGAGAAGGAATATTCAAAAATACAAATCAAGATCTGTTGCTACATTACAAGCAAGTTAGAGCGATGTGAACGGCAATGCCGATGCGACAAACTCGGAGCGATGTTGATCAACCATTTCCTTAAGAAGTTAAAACCTTAGCCACAACAACATCATCAGGATGTCCCTGTATGAAAACTTATCCCCATGGAGGTAAGTAGAGGAAATTGTTGGGTATGTATTACAACTCTCCCGTTAAGTGAAGGTAACAATCTGAACAATCCCCGAGATATTTAGATCAGCATCAAACAAACATGTTAAACTCGCATCTAAACTCCATTGTCAATAAAGGCTTTTGTGTAGGCTCGCGTATTGTGTAACTGGATCAGATGGACTAATACCCGTAGATCTGAGTCTACGTGAAATATTGCAAGAGTTAGATAAGGAAAACTGACTATTGAATGCCTCACTGAATAAGAGACCGCAAACGAGTAATAAAATTATTATTTTACACCAGCGTGCACGATCTTCACATGAGGGTTGGCGAGCGTGACGGGTAAGAAGTGAGCACGATATGACACATGAATCATCATAAAGGAAAGCTCTTGAAGAAAGCAGTGTATCAAAGAAAAATGATTGGAAAACATATTTATTATGTCTCTACTCCAATTCCAGCGTTACTTACTTGCACATTCGCCTTTGATCAATCAAACTCAAGATTTCTCCAACGATCTAACTCGTTGACCCAGCATTCCAACTCGTCGGTTCAGTCAGCAATTTAGCTCGTCGACCCAACTAGCGATCTAATCAACAATATGTTCTTTTGGATGGATGCAAGTTAAAACTTGTACGAGTTTAAGACAAATAAACATACATACCGTTGCGAGTTTTACTCACGATAGTCGAACAGCTGAAGGCGTCTGGGAAGACTATACCTGATAGATAAGCTAGCAAGAGGGAAGTTATATTGATTGAAGAGCAGCAAAATAGAGCCCAAAACTTGGAACTTCGGCAACTTGGAAATAGTTCACAATTGACTACGGGGTGCATATTTGCGATGTCGGATCCATTCACGCCTCATAAGGTAAACCTAAATGATTGCTTAGTTTGTTTGCAATATTCGTATTTCATAGTTCTGTAACAAATGCATAATTCACATACAAGTTCACAATTCATAAACAAATGAATGATGCACACACTTCAATATTAACCAGAGTCGTTTAGCAATAATACTCGCATAGCTAAGATCGGACATAAACTTCGAGCATACTAGAAAGAGATGTACTAACTCTCGCACTTCTAGCACCGTCCCAACTTGGCTTTGATTATAGGAAATATTTCAAAAAATATCCCTTGCACGGTCTTAGTCAATACTTGCGCAGATTTGCGAGCAAGCTAAACCGGTTTAGCGCAAGCTCAAGAATAGCAAAGACCTTGTTCCTTGCGCAATGGAACCTCATCTTAGGGAAGTGAGAACCAAACCAACTTTGGCTTTGTTTAGAAGAAATATTTCAAAAAATATTCCTTGCACGGTCTTAGTCAATACTTGCGCAAATTTTCGAGCAAGCTAAACTTAAATCGGTTAGCGCAGGCTTAAGAATAGCAAGGACCTTGTTCTATAGGAAATGGAACCCCATTCTTAGGGAAATGAGAGTTCATTATACGATGAAAAGAAATATATTTTATAATAAAGTTTTGTTGGCTGATCTGGAGCTAGAGTTAAAGAGAAAAATAATAAATAACATAAAATTGCATATATAAGATTTATCGGAGCTGTAGAACAAAAGTTATTTTGTGAAGAAGATTTTATGGAGCAAATTAGAAAAAATTACACGAGGAAACTTTGATGGAGAAGCAGTTAAAGCTGGAAAAAAAAATTAACGAAGAAACTTATATGGAGTTAAAAAAAATGCATGAAGAAACTTTGTTAGAGCGGGAGCGAAACTGGAAAAAAGAATATGTATATTTATAAACAGAAGATTTACTGGAGCGGAAGCGAAAGGAGATACAAAATCAAATCGATTTTGCGAACTATCTTTGATGGAGTCAAAATTATTATATGCATGAAGAAGCTTTCTTGGAGCTGAAATGAGGAAGGAACAAAAAAAAGGTTAAAAATCATTTGCATGAAGAAGCATACTTGGAGTTGGAGCAAAAGAGGAAAAATAAAATAAAAAATATCTGCATGAAGAGTCTTTATTGGACATGGAGGAAACGAGCGAGGAGAAGAAAAAAAAAATTAAGGACAGACGGTGTAAACAAAAAAAAAAGTACAGAAAGCGGAAAAAAAGAAGAAGAAGAAACAACAACTAAATAATACGAAGATCTCAAAGGAATGAGTTTCATATTTTAACTCATGCTCCCGTGGTTAGGTATGAGATATGGTGAAGCATCACTCGAAAAAGCATAAGAAGAGCATCACTTATCATGCTCCCAATGCATCAGTAGTTGTGATATTTTACAACCATCTAAAAGGTGCACATCACGTCTCGGCATCGCCATCATCGCTGGAGCATCAATTGGAGTGTATTCATAAAGCATTTACCGATCTATGTAAAAAGATATATATTTCACAGAAGAAATATGCTAGTCTTTTTTTTCACGAACAATGAAGTTATACTGCAACCACAGTTAGGCAGAATATCTTCCATTATGAAGGCATCTACAGCCTCACCTCACAAGTGGAAACTTAAGTCTTCCTCTCATCGCAAGCACAAAATCTCACCAAGTCTTACGCCATTGCAACCACGAACTCTTATCTCAAAAACTAGATCAACACCAGTTGTTGATTCAAAAGAGCTATATATTATCCAAGAGATTTGCCAACATGTTATACCAATCGATGCAATAGTCTTGCAAAATTGCAAAGAAAAGAATTTGTCGCAATGAAACAAAAATACTTGTTACAGCAGCAAGTCAATCATCAAGACTCGTTTATATTAAGCTCCGGAAAACTCATCCCACAACACTAACACCAAGTGCAACCTTGTTCGGAAGCAAACCACTATGTCAATTCAACAAGCAGCTTGGGGGCATTTGAGAAAAATGCAGGAGCACTTCACTAAAGGGACTATTTTCTTAACCCATTAACAAGTTGAGGATTAAGAGGAGGTGATGTTTGTACCATATAGTTTGTATATGGGCCCAAGTTTCCTAGCCCAATAATTCTGCCTAGTATTGGGCCTTTGGGTAAAATATATGGAAGAATGATTACATCCCAATCAGCAATTATCCTTCTACAACAAAACACCTGGTACGTATTCAAATCTGGAGGTTGAAGATCCCTAAAAAAGGGAGAATAAGTTATGGGTAAGACCAGGTACATATTCAAACTTGGAAGTTGTAGATCCTCAGAAAAAGAGGAATCAGTTACTAAGAAGACTAGGTATAACCTTGGAGTTACAGATCCTCTGAAAAAAGGAGAAATCAGTTACTAAGAAGACCAGGTATAACCTGGAATTACAGATCCTAAAAACAAGGAAAAATGGTTTAGACCAGGTGCACTTGGAAAGCATTTGATCCAGATACATAGTCAAAATGTATTTAGACAGAAACATGACTGTATACAATTCCTCCATAACCTATAGTGGAATTCCGATTGAAAAGGTTCACATTTCTATTCCTTCTGTCTCCATAAAAACCTGCTTAGAGCTCTTACTCATTGAGGCATCAGGGTGTCTTTGCAGGTACCCCCTTCTTCACTCATCAACAATTCTAAAAGAGCCAAAGTCATTGGAGAGTTGAGAAGATCTCTTCGTCGTCAAGAACGTATCTCGAGGAATACCGTGAATCATTTGACGGTCTACAATGCATTCATAAGATTTAAATCTTAATTCACCTAACAGTTAAGATTATATCTTTGAATACAAATCTCTAGGAGTGTTGTAGGAACATATTTGCTACAACTGTTATCTTCCAGGTTAGGCGAGCATGCCTACTTTTCATGCCTTAGTTCTGAAAATATTGATTTCTTCTGTAATTTGGAGAATGAAACCATTAAGCAGATGTGCAATCCCTCTTTTAGAAATGTTTGGCTAGCATGGTTTCATTTCCGTTACAATCACAATTCTCAGAACAATTTTTTTTTCCTCAAAAGTCTTCCAACAAAATCTATAAGTTCAATCTAACCAAACCAAGATTTCATAAATTTTATTTCAACTAACTAATCCAAAAAAATATTAATTAAACAAGTTAATTAGTACTAATTAAACAAGAGAAGTTTTACAATATTTTAAAATATATGACTAAGGACCTTGGGGTTTTACTTCTTTATGACCGTATTTCGTTTTATTTGGCACACTCCAATTAATATGGGCAATTTTTTTTCTCGATTCAAAGATTTCATTTCATTTTATTTTTTTAAAACCCGGGGGATACTTCCAAAAATTGAGGAATATTAACGGTTATATGGGATTGGATTCTGGCTGAAGGGGTTTTATTTTATTTTTTAGTATCCCATTCTTTTCATCAAAAATTTAATTTCTCTTCTCAAAACATGATTCAAAACGAGTTTTCATCCTATATCTGTAATCATCAGGATATACTTTACAGACCCATCGAATGTGGTGGTATATTTAGCATTTTCGCTTACTTCCTTCCCCACTCGTAGCTCCACTCATCTTTTATCTTCCCGTCAAATCTTCGCGACCTAGAAAAAGATCATGGCGTAGATCGACTTCTTTGTTTAATATCGCAGATCGACGAATTCATTAATTGATTTATTCACGCGTTAGGGATTCTTATACACTCATTGCGTCTTATAAGTTTAATCTTGAAACTCTAAGATCAAATCTCAGTGTTCTCACCAGAATCATTTCTGATTTATGATAGATTTGTTAGAAAATTTCTCGGTCGAACTCGCATGCGTTGCTATCTCAAGCATGTTTGTCAATATTAGTGATCAAAACTATATGTCTTGATTTCTAGTTTACTTATGACTAAGTCTCGGTCTAGGATAATCAAGTGTAGTTCCAGCTCCAGACCCCATGGCGATCATCTTACGAAGACGAAGAACTACTCGAGGAACCGGTGGAACTTCATCCGACTAAAAGGTATCTGGAGACTTGAACTTATCTATCACTCAAAAGTATATTCTATCTCCTACTCTTGAGACAAATTCGTATAAGTATGATAGTTTTCATACATACACATTTGCTATTTCGAGCCGAGTTTACTCGCCTATCTTTTTCTCGAAGTATGTGTTGGTAAGCTTTCTCTATAACCATTTTCATCTTTACCCGTGACGAAAATCATGATGACATTTCAATCTTGAAAATATCTTTGATGACGATAGTCGTGAATAATGATTGTTATAACATTATAGAAGAATGTTTCAATGATTGAAATGTAGAGTTGAGATTACCATCTATGGATATAAGCATATATAGTGTGTTCGCACATTAGTGTATAAATCCATGTGCCGGAAGCCAAGTGCGTGCAAATGTGTGCATGAGGTATTGGTGAAGGAGACAGGTTGAGTACGCGTACCCACAGAAGTTTTCATACCGAAAATTTCTGGTGGAGTTTGTAAGTTTGCAAACTAGTAACCCAGTCACCTTAGGTACGCATACTCATAGAAGTTTTCGAACCGAAAATTTATGCTCAGTTTGTAAACTCAAATCCGGTTGCTAAGGTACGCATACCCGTACGCGTACTCAAGCTGGTGATATCTCAAATCGGTAGTTCATGAACTTAAAACAATAAATTATAAGGAATGCAATCTTTGCAAACTGTGGCTATTGTTCATGAATTGATTCAAGTGGATCAAACCGATTTTGTTTCAATTGTGTCTATGAATAAACACCTAAGCAATTGAACAACTCTTCAACTAGTTCTTATGAGTCATTTGAACTAGTTATGAGAAAGATGAATACGATAAATATAAAAGTGCTCATATGGCTAACCATTGGTTAACCATTTGTGAACCAACTAAGTGTAAACGTTTAGGTACGGTTAATCAAACCTAAATGAATGCATTTCATTTGTGTGTGTGACAAGCTAAGTTTCGATCTAATGGTTGAAAGATATTAGCTTGGTTGAATCAGGTTTTTCATCTAACGGTGAATATTGAATGCTTTGTTACCAAGGTAACTTAGATTACAAACCCTGATTTGAAAACTATATAAAGGAGACATCTAGCATCTGGAAAAAATAATCCCCACACCTCCTGTGTGATACTAGTTGGTTTGCTAGAGTCGATTCTCCTTTAACCTTAGGTTTCTTCTCGAGACCCTGTAGGTTAACAACTGAAAGACTTCATTGGGATTGTGAAGCCAGACGAAACTACTTTTCTTGTAGTTGAGCGATATGATCTTGCCATTTTCTATCGTACGAGTTCAATTGAATAATTGGCTTGATATTATATCTCCGATAGGGAAAGATAAAAAGAAATCACAAACATCTTCGTCTCATCGTTTGTGATTCCACAATATCTAGTTTCGCGACCATACGATTTAGATTATTGTGAGGTGATTGATAATACTAGGTTGTTCTTCGGGAATATAAGTCCCGTTTATCAATTAGTTCCTGTTCACCTTGATTTATCAAAAAACGGAAAAAAAAACTCTTGGGTATTTCTGTGGGAGACAGATTTATTCAATTCTATAGACTTTTATGTATGAGACATATTTGTTTATCAAGTCTTCGACTTTGGGTCGTAGAAACTCTTAGTTGTCGGTGAGATCATCTAAGGGAATCAAGTGCGTAGTATCCTGCTGGGATCAGAGACGTAAAGAGCGCAATTGTACCTTGAATCAATGTGAGATTGATTAGGGTTTAACTACAGTCCAGACCGAAGTTAGTTTGTAGTAGGCTATTGGGTGTGGCGGCTTAATACAGTGTGGTGTTCAATCTGGACTAGGTCCCGGGGTTTTTATGCATTTGCTGTTTCCTCGTTAACAAAACTTCCGGTGTCTGTGTTATTTCTATTCCATACTATATTTTGTTATATAATTGAAATATCACAGGTTGTGCGTTGTATTGATCAATTGTGAAATCCAACCTTTGGTTGTTGATTGGAAATTGATTGATCCTTGGATATTGGTCTTTGGTACTATCCAAGTTTTTATCCTTGTACAATATTTGATAAAGACTCGCGGATTTCTATTTTCTTGAGTAAAGATCAAATCAAGAGATTGAGATATTAACTCCTCGATATACTTTTCTCTAGATTGAGTCTGACTGTCTAGTTGATTCTCTAGAAAGTATATTGGAGTTAGTCCATACAGATTGCTAATCGAAATATTGGGTAAGGTTGTTGTACCCCCACATTTTTAATTGGTATCAGAGCAGGCAAACACGTTCAAGACCTCAAAATTTTATGTTTGTAGCGATCTGACTCTTTGGATAGAGGTGCTATCTATATTAACGTACCACCAGTCTTCGATGGATCTAATTACTTATGGTGGAAAATTGTTATGCGATATTTTCTTCAAGCGCGTGATTTTCAATCATGGGTATATGTTTTTAATGGCTATGACGCTCACGTTTTTACAGTAGGTAACGTTAATGTTCCAAAAAATATTGGCGAATACGATGCTGCTGAGATACTTGCTGCAAAGCAAAACTCCGACGTTTTAAATGCCATCATACATGCCATTACCCCAAATCTTCAGCACCATGTTTCAAACTGCATTAGGTCTAAAGATGCGTGGGATATCTTAGAAACCGTATTCGAAGATAATATCAGTGAAAAGGAAGCTAGGCTTCAAAACCTTAATTCCGATTGGGAAAACCTTCGTATGGCAGATGAAGATTCATTTGATGAGTTTAATCACAAAGTGTCTGAAATTGTTAATGCATCTTTTGCATTGGGTAAGACCATTCCTGAAAAGGACATTGTGATGAAAATTCTCAGATGGCTGCCATCTAGATACGACTCTAAGAAGCATGCCATCGTTGAGGGAAATAACCTTGATACTCTGTCCAGAAATTCCCTAGCTGGAAAATTGAAAATTTTCGGTCATGAACTTGAAAAAAGAGAGAAACGTTATCTGTCTAGGAATCATGTTGTTGCATCTGATAGTCAATTTCTGCATTCTAAATTGACTGATAAGAGGGATGAGAAGTGCTTTAATTCGATTCTGTCACTGTTTATACAACATCTTAAGAAATCTCTTTGACACGATAAAAGAAAGTCTCAAAAGAAAGCTCAGTCAATCAATAAAAAGGTTCAAAAAAACTATGTTAACAATTCCAGTCTAAAGTACTATAGAAGTGTTCACAATACTTCTAGATATTCGGATACGGAGCCGAATGAGAAAACTAAAGCATGGATGGATACTCTTGACTATTGTCCTGAGGATGATGTCTATGATGGTCCTCTTAATCTTTTTGCTGATAATCATGTATGTCCTCCTAACAGTCCTGATTATTCCATGATAAATAATTTTACTTCCTCATAAATTGAAAAGGAAGTATTAATTAAAAATATTGAAATTCTGGAATATCAACTATCTAAGTTAAAACTGGAGTTGATCAATCGTGATGTATACAAAACATATCGAATCCCTTTGACTATGATCTGTCAGCAAACTTCTCCTTATTCTATAAGTCACCTTGACGACAAGGATCATATAGAAAATCACAAGACTGTATCTAAGCTTGTGATTTCCTCATACGTTCATCGGGATCATCGGAAATCCTGTAGCACTAAGAAACAGGAAAAGCTCTCCTCTGCCAAACTTTGTGTGCAAAACAAGAATAAGAAATCTCATACAAAACCAGCATCCGTTGTAAAAGAGATTCCCAAAAAGATACACAGTTTACGAAAATCAACAATCAAGATATTTAATTCTGTGCTAAAAGAGAGAAAGAATGATGTAGACAACTCTTCTTTCTTAAAAACAAAACAGAAACAAGGTATAACACATACCTCATCACCTCGTAAGAAGTTACCCAGTCATGCAGAGGACTGGAACAACTACAGTTTGTAATACTGTAATGATGATTTTTTGTCTATCCCTCTTAAACAAAAAATCATAATCTTCAAGAGGGTGGTTTCTGTTTTTTAGCCTAGAAATATGTATGGTTTCAAATATTTGTCTACTTAAGACCTTTTTTGAGGATAAACAATTTTTGTTAGGGTTTTAGTCAAAGGTAATTTTGGATATTTATCTCCTATCCTTTACTTTAAAATGAAGTCTTTATCCTTAGCATAAACATTTCATCTGTCTCTTCTATCATGTCATCTTCAAGTCTTTCAAGCAAAGAAAGTGATGTTTGGACTGTTCTCTTTCCATCTAAGAAGATACGATTCGATTCTTTTGATAATGTGATGAGCCCTCATATTCACGGATTCTCTCTGGACGGGAACATCTCTGTGTCTCATTTTGATAAGCTCTCTTTAACCATGAATCTCGTCTTGGAACAAGTTCGTGCCCTAAAAAGTGAAGTTGAAGCTTCTTCCAAGAGACTTGAAGAAAAGATAGATAATCTGGAATCTAGAATTGATCTGATCAAAGATGAGCTTGATGAATACAGAGAATATGAGAAGAGTATTCAAAGTAAGTGAAATGATTTACAAGAGTTTTTATCTATTAAATCTTCTTATGAGAATTTTATTCTTGTTTTGTTTAGAAGAATAACTAGAGTTTGGAATAGCCATTATTGTGAGTACACATAGCTATGTCCAACGTTTTCATCTTCATGTTTTTAGGTTTATTTGTTTAAATTATAAAAAATTGTTTTGGAAGATGAGGATTGAAGTATTAATCTTTATGGTTTTATAAATTGCAATATGCTATGAGATATGTGTGTTTACGTCCGTGAACTATTATCGTCCCATACGATGTCAAAAGTTATCTCGTTTATATGTCGATATGCATGTATTGATAAAAGAATGAATGAACTTTTGACAAACAAAAGTTAAGCCTATTATGTTAATTCATTGATGGAAGATAGGTTAAAATCTTTTGTTTACAAGGATTATGTCTATTATATGTCGTTATGCAAATAGTGATGGGAAATAGAATGAACCCTTGTATATTCCGCAGTATTGATCTTCCCTGATCCATATTTTATGTATATACTGTGTGGCTCCATAAGTCTTCTTGTGTGAGCATTTCCAACTAAACTAATCATAGATTTGTTTGTGATTATTTTGGTTGTGTATCCCGATTAGATTAATCATGGGTTCTCTTGTGGTTAATTTGATTGAGAATTTTTGGATAAAAAAATCATTTTTTGGTTGTTGGTGTCCAAAGAAATCCTTATTTTCTTGTAAAAGCAAGGTCGCACTTGTTGTTCTTTCGGGAATGACATCAAATGGGGGAGAGTTTTGTTGAACTTGCGCTTAATTTCCACATCTTTGTGGGGAGTGCGGCTGTGGAATATTTGAAGAGTTCACTTGTATCTTTGTAAACTCTGTGATGAACGCATTTAGCTTCGGCTTTATGATTGCATCAAAACAAAGTTGATATGTACTTTTCTTTGGTCTTGAAGTGTCTCCATGAGAATTAATAGGTAGTTCACACTACAAATACATATGGTTTTCGGATCATTATGTAAGGGGGAGTGGTTTTCATGTTGAGACGAAGTATTGACTAGGGGGGGGGGGTGATACATATCACCATAATATCGTTGTCGAAGTTGTGATATGAGAACTTTGATGTTGTCTAATAATACTATGGCACTGTATAACAATGATCGAGAGATTTTGTTTTCTCATTGTTATGGCTACGAAACTTCAACAACGATGATGCTAAACTTACAACCTTTGGAATCATTGGAGTACTTGGAAGTGACGAATATTTTGAGTAATGTTGAAGCACCAAGGAGATCAAGCATGTGGACGAGAAGCTACAAAGTTTTATCTTTTTTGTAATCCATATGTACTGATAGTTTTGCCACTAAAATTGACAAAGGGGGAGATTGTTAGAGCATTTCTCAATCGAACTCGCATGCATTTGTATCTCAAGAATGGTTGTCAATATTAGTGATCAAAACTATATGTCTTGATTTCTAGTTTACTTATGACTAAGTCTCGGTCTAGGAGAGTCAAGTGTAGTTGAAGCTCCAGACTCCATGGAGATCATATTACGAAGACGAAGAACCACTCGAGGAACCGGTGGAACTTCATCCGACTAAAAGGTATGTGGAGACTTGAACTTATCTATCACTCAAAAGTCTATTCTATCTCCTACTCTTGAGAAAAAGTCGTATAAGTATGATAGTTTTCATACATACACATTTGTTATTTCGAGCGGAGTTTACTCGCCTATCTTTTTCTCGAAGTATGTGTTGGTAAGCTTTCGCTTTAACCATTTTCATATTTACCCGTGACGAAAGTCATGATGACGTTTCAATCTTGAAAATAGCTTTGATGACAATAGTTGTGAATAACGATTGTTATAACATTATAGAAGAATGTTTCAATGATTGAAATGTAGAGTTGAGATTAACATCTATGGATATAAGCATATATAATGTGTTCGCACATTAGTGTATAAATCCATGTGCCGGAATCCAAGTGCGTGCATATGTGTGCATGCGATATTGGTGAAGGAGACAGGTTGAGTACGCGTACCCGTACGGTACCCACAAAAGTTTTCATACCGAAAATTTCTGCTGGAGTTTGTAAGTTTGCAAAC
Source organism: Papaver somniferum (assembly GCF_003573695.1). Taxonomy (NCBI): domain Eukaryota; kingdom Viridiplantae; phylum Streptophyta; class Magnoliopsida; order Ranunculales; family Papaveraceae; genus Papaver; species Papaver somniferum. Next base: position 122,697,240 of record NC_039363.1, on the reverse strand, counting down.
TAGTAAACCAGTCACCTTAGGTCCGCGTACCCGTACACGTACTCACAAAAGTTTTCGAACCGAAAATTTCTGCTCAGTTTGTAAACTCAAATCGGTATCTAAGGTATGCATACCCGTACGCGTACTCAAGCTGGTGATATCTCAAATCAGTAGTTCATGAACTTAAAATAATAAATTATAAGGAATGCAATCTTTGAAAACCATGGCTATATTGTTCATGAATTGATTCAAGTGGATCAAACCGATTTTGTTTCAATTGTGTCTATGAATAAAGACCTAAGCAATTGAACAACTTCAACTAGTTCTTATGAGTCATTTGAACTAGTTATGAGAAAGATGAATATGGTTAATATGAAAGTGCTCATATGGATAACCATTGGTTAACTATTTGTGAACCAACACTAGTGGAAAATGGGGTATCTTTGACCCACATCAGAGACCCTCGTTGACCGTAGCCGACACGTTGACCATAAATAGTCGTCTCTGATTCGGTAAAAACACGGAGAAATTCCGAGTATATAATAAGCCGTCTCTCAATTAAAAAAATTATTTACTATCTTGCCATCATAAAACTACCAATTCAACGACCCTCAGCCTCCGATTCAGATCTGGTGATCTATTCTGGGCCCCACAATTTGATTGGTCACGATATGGTAGACTGAAAAGAACGGATGGATTATAACAATCCTTTCGTCGTTTTTATCGATGTGTCTGTACTCATCTTTATCTCTTTATCTTTCATTATCTTCTTTATTATCTCTCTCATACCTTTTCACTAGCTCACACCGAACTCATCTCCATCCTTCTTTCTCTTGTTTTGTTTTTTTTTCTCTATAAGTTTAAACATTTGCTCTCGATCGACCTCCATCACCTTCTTCTTCTTCAAAGAATCTGTTTCATCGATTTTTTCTTCCCGATCCAGATCCGGAAGGTGAAACAAAAGTCAATACCCTCAAGCTAATAATCGATTCATCGGTGATCTGCGTTGTCAATGATGAAATAATTCTTGCGATTCATTGGGGTAATTATCTATGACTCAATCTTCTTCATCATCTTCAATTTCAGAAATTTAATTTTTAATATTAGGGTTAGTATGAATTTCCAAGCTCTTGATTTTCCTGGTAATAGTTTCGATTGAAGTGTTATTTTTCTGATTAGGGTTGTAGTTTATTTCAACCGGTTCCTATAATGATTCCTGATGATGATGGTGTGGTTGTGGTGATGAAGCAGAAGTTTTTTAGTTGCACTGCTTATCAGTTCAGTTTTTTTTTTACTTTGATTTGGTGTTTGTTGATTTGATGGAATTGTAATGAGAATTGTCTTCGATATCAAGAGACTTACTGGAAGAAAGTAAGTCAAAAAATGGTTAGATTTGGATTAAATTTAGATTTTTTTGTAATTGGTAGTGGAGATTTTTCTGGATTTGTGATTTATGAGTGATTTTGGTTTTGTGTAGGTTTGATGATAAAGAGGTGTAGAGAGATATGAAACTCTTACCATACAAGATTGTCAACAAGAAAAGCCATATGTTGAGGTTTAACTTAAGGATGAGGAGACTAAGGTTTTCATTCCTAAGGATATTAGTGCTATGATTCTGACCAAGATGAAGGAAACAGCTGAAGCATTCTTTAGAAAGAAGGTTAAGGATGCTGTCAGTACTGCTCCTGATAAGATTGAGAACCAAATCAAATCAATTCATGTTTGATTCCACGATTTATTATGTGACTTTGGAAGAATTTGCAATTTGTTTTGTTTATTTTTTAAATGTGGTTGATTGATTGTTGTCTTTAGTGTTCTACAACATACTCAATGATGCTCACTACCAAGGATGCTAGTGTGATTGCTGGATTAAATGTAGCAAGAATCATCAACGAGCCAACCGCAGCAGCTATCGCTTATGGTTTGGACAAAAAGACCAGAGAAAAGAACATCCTTGTTTTTATCTTGGTGGTGGTACATTTAGGAGGTATAATTCTTACATAGTAAGGATATATAATTAAGTTAGGTTTTAATCTGCTTTGTATTTTGTTTTTTCTTCTGCTTAGTCTCCATCGAGAATAATGGGTATAAATATTTCTTCTGATAGACATATTTATGATTTTGATATTAATTCTTATTATTGATGATTTCGTTAAGTCATCCCTGTGGCGAATAGGCTTAGGATGCCAACATAATTGGAAACTAGTGTTGTTTGTTAGTCCTTGAAGCTTGCAACTGGGAAGCGTAGGTATGGAAAATGCATATGGTTCCTTGAGATGAGTATCAAAAACTAAAATTAATGTATGTGGGATTTATGCACTTATGCCAACAGTGTATTTTATATTCTATTATAATCCACGGTAAGTTCCGAACTACATATCCAGCTGATATGGAATACTTACGTATATCATATTCCCTTGTACTTCTTTTCTGTTCTGGCCATTAGGTTTATACTCACGGTTCTCATATATATTTGATACTTTAGTATTAAGCAAATGTTTGATGATTTCTTTGCGGCATTGTACGGTGGTATTCATGTAGCATCTGGGCACGATGACTCCCATTGAACCTGCACTTTGTTTAGTTATTTGTCATTTCTAGAGTTTTAGATGTCTTATATTCACACCTCAGATAATGTCTATTGAATGGTATAAGACTTAGTGCATTCTTTTCAGGCTCTTTCGTCAAATGCGGTTAAGAAGGGAGGGCTCTCTGCAGGTGATGTTGCAGCGCAATACAAGTACAAGAATGCAGTCATGGATGTCAAAGTTGAATCAAATGTGGGTCACTTACCTTTGTAATGTGCACTACCGTCTTAAACTTTCAATGTGTATTTTCCTGCATGATTTATAGTTTTTAATCATGACATCTATGTTTATCGTCAATCTGGCAGATTTTGACAACCCTGACATTCTTGGAGAATTGCTTCATTTAAGCTGCCCAACTACAACTCTGGCAAGGTACCAAGTTAATTTCTTAAAAATATTTACAAGTGCAAAATCTTAGTTATTATCTGATATACATGTACTTTTGTTCTGCTGTAGCTAGAGGCGCAGTACTTCCATGATCATGCAACCGTCACAGTAGCTGTTGGCCTGAACCAGTCTCCTGTAGTGCGAGCAAGTGAATGCTCCTGATCTAATTGTGAGTTAGTTTGCCTTGAAAAATGTTCTAAACGAGCTGATGTTTTACCAATCAAGATCGCAAATCCATTAGTTGTTCTGTATACTATGATTTCCTGACATTGGTAATATTTACAAAATATCGCAGATCAACACTTGCAGTGACTTTTACAAATTCTGGCAGGCAACCCATGATTTGCACGATGCCATAAAACTTAAGCAGCATTGGTAGCAATTGATCCTAAGGAAGTTAAGCTTGGTGATAACTTAGAGGTAATACTTTATCGTGCATATGTCTTCAATTACATTTAAGCCAACACATCTTAAAGGCATATTATAGTCAAATCCTTGACAAGGTACTTATTTGCGTCAGATAGCATGCTGAATCTTGTATATATTCCACTATATCTAACCTGTTGGTTGTTGATGATTTATAATTTCTTACGCATAATCTTGGATATCGTTAATGAACGGTCTGATGCATTCTGATTTTTAATTTCTTATGATTTATAGTTTGGCTTGTGCAAGTATCTTCTTCTTCCCCTGTATCTGTCTTCGATTTCCCTGAAACTTCTGTTTTGTTGCAATCTTCTTCCATCGTAGTTATAGTCATCTTCCCCCCAACTAATATTCTTAGCTGTTAAGTTACATATGTGATGTGCCCTTTTAGAGTACCTACAACTAAGGATTGATTTGTCAAATTTACCTCACACATGACCTAGACTAGGTTATGGTTATGGTTGATCACAGAGAATTTGTATGTATGCAAATGATGCAAGAAACATGTTTTTAGCACTCTTAATGATGAGGTTATTGAATCTGGTCGTACGTAGTAGTTCAGGGAAAATGAGATTGTTGGTGATGATTGAAATGAGATTGCAGCTATGGGTGGATTGGAAAGTAAGCTGAGTTTATGATTGTATATTACAATGAGTTTTGCTTGGATTGTATAAGTTGTTCAAATAATGTGAATTATAGTTGTGGTCTTGATTAGTCTGGTAGAATGGAAATGTTATGGTTTGATCCATGCAATTAATGAGCCAATAACTGTTATCTACATGACCTATATGTCAAATTACCTCACACATGTGCTTCAAGCTACTACCCATTGCTAGAATGTCTGTCGAATTACCTCACACTATTGTACATGACCTATATCTAGTAATTTATTTTGTTCTACCGTGTATTATGAACTGAACGAAGTTATTGTATTGTTGTTGATTTGCTTTGCAGGAAGTCGCATGTGAACCAAGGACACAACACATTGATGCTCTGCTTGATATCATTTGTGAAGTATTGTCATAGGAGGAGCTGAAATATCATTTTTTTTATCAGTTGTCTATTAGTTTAGCATATTGTTGTCAGAACTTAGCAATCTTGGACATGTATTCTCTGAACTCAGTATTTCATTTTTTTTTGTAGTTTTACACCCAATGTAATGAATGTTAAAATTCTCAGTTAAATTTGAATTTGCACTTGAATTTCAGTTATGAGTTGTATTTGAATTTCAGTTAAATTTGAGGTTGCATTTGAATTTCAGTTTGACTGTAGTTTGACTTGACTTGACTGTTTGACTTAAATACCAGTAAGATTAATTCAGATTCATCCATTCAGACATTTCAGCTGATCTGAATTTGTATTTTTTTTATATTATAATTAAAATCTACCACCAGTATAGCGGGTCATCATCTAGTTACTGTAAGAAACGGTCTCTGTTCAGAGACCCACACAATAAGGGTCGTGCAATTAAAAAACGCTTTATAAACGACCCATTCAGAGAACCCTAGAACATGTCATTTAACTCGTATATATGACGTGTCCTAACGGTCGCGGAATGTCTGTTTTCCACTAGTGTTTTCTTGTAGTTGAGCGATCTGATCTTGCCATTTTCTATCGTACGAGTTCAATTGAATAATTGTCTTGAGATTATATCTCCGATAGGGAAAGATAAAAAGAAATCACAAACATCTTCGTCTCATCGTTTGTGATTCCACAATATCTAGTTTCGCTACCATACGATTTAGATTATTGTGAGGTGATTGATAATACTAGGTTGTTCTTCGGGAATATAAGTCCGGTTTATCAATTAGTTCTTGTTCACCTTGATTTATCAAAAGACGGAACAAAAACTCTTGGGTATTTCTGTGGGAGACAGATTTATTCAATTCTATAGACTTTTCTGTGTGAGACAGATTTGTTTATCAAGTCTTCGAATTTGGGTCGTAGCAACTCTTAGTTGTGGGTGAGATCAGCTAAGGGAATCAAGTACGTAGTATCCTGCTAGGATCAGAGACATAAAAAGCGCAATTGTACCTTGAATCAGTGTGAAATTGATTAGGGTTCAACTACAGTCCAGACCGAAATTAGTTTGTAGTAGGCTAGTGTCTGTAGCGACTTAATACAGTGTGGTGTTCAATCTGGACTAGGTCCCGAGGTTTTTCTGCATTTGCGGTTTCCTCATTAACAAAACTTCTGGTGTCTGTGTTATTTCTATTCCACACTATATTCTGTTATATAATTGAAATGTCACAGGTTGTGCATTGTATCGATCAATTGTGAAATCCAACCTTTGGTTGTTGATTGGAAATTGATTGATCCTTGGATATTGGTCTTTGGTACCATCCAAGTTTTTGTCATTGTATTTGATAAAGACTCGCAGATTTCTATTTGCTTGAGTAAAGATCAAATCAAGAGATTGAGATATTAACTCCTCGATATACTTTTCTCTAGATTGAGTCTGACTGTCTAGTTGATTCTCTAGAAAGTATATTGGAGTTAGTCCATACAGATTGCTAATCGAAATATTGGGTGAGGTTGTTGTACCACGCATTTTCAAGCTTCACGTTGCAATGTTTTACAAAATCCATCCATTTTCCGCTTCTATCTATTGTTATCGCTGAGGAGACTTCCAATCAATCAATTAATCTACAAACAACATCAGCTAATCGAAAGAAGCATTATGTAAAATTATGGGACTGGAACCTCGTAGGGATGGATTCTGCAAGTGATAGTCAGTATTGTCGTGTGATAATATGCAATATCGATTGTATTTTAGATAAGGGGGTACTTCAATTACACTTCATAATATATTTTTTCCTGGTGGTGCTATTCACCTCCCTATTATCCACTTCCCTACTATGTTTCCTCTAATCTAAACCCTATATTTGGGAAATGGTGAACCCTACTTATAACAGAATGTGATTCAAATCGTAGATGTGTGGTTCAGATTGGAGGGAGCAGAGTAGGGAGGTGAATATCCCATAATCTGTGAGAGTATACCCCGATCAAAGGATTCATTTTTTTTTTCTTTTTCTTTGATTTCCCGAATCCCGAATATCACCTCTCCTCGGGTTCTCTTCCGCGCTACCTAAAGAAACTCCCAAACCTCTCCATTGAAAAAGCAGGAAAATATCATCGATCTCTCCTTTGGAGGTGAGATTTTCATTTCGTTTTTTGTTCTGATGATCGTTTCTCTAGTGTTCAGTAATGTAATAATTTGAATTTGTAGCAAGATATCAATATTGTAGATCAGTGATATCATGTTCGTGGCTATTTTGTCCGATTTCGTTAATTATTTCTCAGAGATTCATGTGCTACTTTCTATATTTTCTTCCATGGATCATGCTTGATATGATTGTTAAGCGGACTGGTTTTCAATTACATTACTTACTTCATGCTTGATTTAATTGGTTATGTGTGGATAGGAATGATTCTAATTGATTCATTCGTTAGCATTTTGTTCGTGTGTTGAAAAACGACTAGTTTGTTGTCCTCTATTGCCATCTGATTTGCCCGTTTACATGAATTTATAAGTTTCAAACAGTTTTGAATACTGAATTCAAATATCCTTTTTCTTTTTCTATCAAGACAAATTGCATATTTCTTGAGATCTCATCAGCTGTGTTTAGTCTAAATTATTACTTCATTTTTGCGTATAATTGATTGACCTGCTTCAAGGTACTGCCAATCGTCTCCTCAGGACCACAGCTATTGCTTGTATATCCTTGTTTTTGTCATTAATTTCTCATTCATCTGTATGTAGTTATAAGCAATCCGTATATGATACGGATGTTCTGAAACCTAAAAGACATGAAATGTAGCTGTATGTTTCTATTCTGGACGAGATAGGCAGGGTCTAGGGATTAAATTTTTAAGGCATGTCGTCTTTGAATGAGCAATTCTGAACTAACCAGCATGAACTCTTGTTAGTATCCATGAAAACGAATGCTCGTTTTTATTCCCCCGTCATCAGAAACTGTAGAAGTAGTTTCAGTACTATTACTAGTGTCATTGGTTGGGATCATTGATTTCGAGCTATCTGTCTGAAATTCTAAACCCATGAGTGTATATGAGTTTCAATAGCAACTGAATGTACTTTCCTCTCTCTATTTTTGTATTGAATGGCAGTATTGAGGGGAATTTTTTCTTCGATAAAATCTAGTACTGTGTTGAACTTTAATGGTAAACATATGCATATATATAGACTCAGTAGACTCAGTTGAAAGAGATTAAAGTTTATTATGACAATGCCGGGTAACCAAATTAGTGTAAGCCACATCTATAGATTCGATGATAACGCCCACCTCCTTGATGCAACTAATAACTTGTGCACATTTTTCTTCTTCCTTTCTTTTTACGTTCTTGGTCGCCATTTTTGACCGTAGGATATATTCACTTGTCGTTCTATCTAGAGTTTGGACTCGAAATTTGGAGCGAGTCTAGTGAGTACTGACTGTACTGTGATATATTTTTTCTTCTCCTGATACTAAGCATATTTATTGTTTGTAAATCTGTAATGGAGGGTTGGGGCTCATTTGCTCTTCTCCAAAGGGGGTGTATATCAGGTTAATTTTACTGATGCATAGTACTGACTACTCCATATTCTTTGGTTATTGCTGATTGTAAGAAGTATATTAAGTTTGGCCTTCATTTTTCAGTCTCATACTCTCATCACACTGATTTGGTATTGCAGATGATTCAAGGATACTGAGTGAATCTGTCCATAATCCAGCTTTTGGTTTTCCACTGCCACCACCAGGTGCGAGTTCAGTTTAGCTCCGTGCTTATTTGCTTTTATCCATTTTCATTTACTTACAACTTAACAGCATAACTATCAATTGTATTTAACAAGCATTTACATATAGATAATTACATATTTAGTCAAGGTATTGAAGTCCTTAAGAAGAGATGTCTCTCCAGAGTGTAAAATGTGCATACAGTCGACCATAAATAGAGAGTCTATCTACTAATATGGGTTGTTGACACAACTTCTACTCTATATGCTAAGGTTAAACTCGTGATTTTCACCATTTTGTGGCTGACTCAAGTTGCTTAACCCTTCACGTTATTTTACATTGCATATTCTATTTTACAATAACATTTACCATATTATCTCTACTCAAGCTGAACCGTTGCCACCATTTTAAGCTGAATCCACTACAGCAGCTGAGAACCCAAAATCAGCATCATGAAAACATGACTCTGAAACTTCATCAACATCAGCTCAACTTTAATCCTATATGCTGTAGTACAGTAGTAGTCTTAGTTCTAAAAGACTAACAATGTTATCAGTACTCAGCAACAGTTCTATGGTGATATGAACTTCAAGGTAGTCTAATCAATATCATTTCTTATAACTCTAGCCTATATTAAAACATGATATCACATTTGATTTTACTAGCAGGGGAGTTGGAAAGTACATAATTTAAAATGTTACTCTGAGTTGTCCATATTTTCAAAGGTCTTACGGATTTTGTTACTCATCAGCTTTGCGGTTATTGAATTAGGCATAACTCGCTGTGATTGTGTGATTATTTTGCCACAATTGTGTACGATTTACTTTTGATAATATTGGTCTCTTTATGTCATTTTAATTGTTAGCTGTGTATCTCTCTGATGTGTGGAAAACATGATTAATTGTTTTTTCCAGATGAGACCATCATCTAAGTATCAAAGTTGAACTATATACGTATGTTGGAATGGGGGAAAAGGTTGCGAATGAGGAGGTAGACAAACTTTCTGAATCACTTAACGGTCTCTTCACCAATGTCTCTACCATGGTCAAAGGAGAACTCCAGGTCTCAACTCAATTATGAATTTTCCATCCCACTTTTTCTACATTTTATTATACTTATTATTGGCCGAGGCATGAATGTGTTGTTCTGTTGTGTTTTGCAAACTTACAAGCTTCTGTAAGTTAAACCATCTCCACTCTTTGGATACTTCCTTTTCTGTGTTAGTCAAACTGCACATGTGAATCCCGGTCTCTCACCACCTCATCTATAATTTGATAGTCTTGGGGTGGTATTGTTTTGTATGGGGTGCTTCTTAAAGAGTGGGTTCTTCTTATTCCATGTTCCCTTTTTAATGTCATCTTAGATTTTTCTAATCACAATATTAATAACAGAGATAGTGTTGTATTCTTAAAATTGGTTAGTTCTGATTCATAAACCATATAGTGAGAGTGAAATACCGTCTCTGCCTAGTTTTTTGTCACCTTTCCTTGAAATGAGTTTTAGATTTTACTAGAAATGGCTTAAATACTAATACACCATTTTAGGGTCTAAATTTTTATTTTATTTAACTGTTATCAGGGCACAAATAACTTGCTGGAACTTTTGGAGAAGATGAATACCCGAGTAGCAGAGGAATACAAGTGCCTGGGCGATGTAGCTTCTGGATTACGGATTTTTGTGGAACAGTTGAAGGAAAAAAATGGAAACTTTGATGAATACGTTCAGCAAATTGAAGCGATGGAGTTGCAACTGACCGAATTTGAAGCTGTAGTTTCTGTGCTTGACAAACATGTGTCTATGCTGGAATCAAAAGTGCATTCTGTTTATCAGCAATCTCCATCCTAAGTACCATGTTGAAACTGATATTTTCTGTTAGTGAATGATTTAATCGATCCGGATGAAAAGATCTGATGATTGAGAGAGGAGTGGATGAAGAAACCATGTATATGCCAGATGGGGAGAATTTTTGACGCGGCTAATGTAATGGTGGGAAGTTCACCTAGATTTGACGTTTATGGATGTGATTTTTGGCTGGGAATGGCAGTGCTATACGTAGCGGATTTCCTAATAAATTTGTTGGGATGGTGACATCATACTGGGGTCTAACAGGGAGGGAGTGTGATGCTTGTGGTTTGTCTTTGGCCCTGAATCATTTAGTGCACTTGAAATCTGATGAAGAATTTATGGATGCTGTATCTCCCCGTGGTGCCACTGCTGGGGTTCAGTAGAAGAAGCAGAAATAAAGAAAAAGAAGATTTCAATGAAAATTGTTTACCATGTGTCCGCTATTACGTTTAGTCTTTGATTGTATTCTCTGTTTTTGTTTCGTAATCGAAGAAGTAAAACAGCCACTACCAACCACCATTGACCGAGTATTGTGTTTTCGACCAATTTAAAGACTAATAACCTCTCTTCTTGCTCAATACGGAAATTAATGTAAGACTATCATCCAATACAATCGCCAACCGTGGATCGACAGAGATTGTATACAGGTGGATTGGCGGATTTTTATTATAATAAATGTTCACCCAGTTGCACAAGCTATTTGTTCTGGGGCAAAGCATCTGCAGCTGCAGAACTAACTAATCACAAAGCTTGTTCTCCAGTACCAACTGACACACTTGGGGAGAACATGCAATTATGAGGAATTTGAAGAAGGGATCACTGCTACCCAAGCAGTACTGTAGAAAACAGAAAGTTCACAGGAATGACAAGCAAATTGGTATATGGTTTGAAAACAAGTCATCATTTACAAGAAGTCAAGTACTACATGGCCATTCAAGGAAGATGCAGATTTGGAATTCCATTATTTCACAACTACTTAACAGTTGTTGACTCACCAACCCCTTCAGTGGGCAAATGCAGTAGAGTCTGCCAAGAACTTACTAGGAAGCTGCCTATGTCTATCTATTACAGTAGCCATGAATAACGACCAATCAATTAAGAGGATTAGACTTGAAATCTACTCCATCCTGTTTTTTTTTATACTTTTTGCAGTTCCTATATAGGTTTAAAGCATAAGACTAAATTTAAGATCGTTCATTAGCAACTACCTACCTTCTCCAATCTCCACAAACAAGATCACTATCATCTGTATTTATCAGTCACCAAATGAATCAAGAAACTATTACGGCTGTTCGACAGATTTCAAAAAGCACCATCAAACCACACACAGTTTCAGAAGAATCAAAACAACCACACTATTTGACTCCATGGGATCTATCCTTTTTCAATGCACAGTACATCCAAAAGGGTCTTCTCTTTCGGAAACCTTTACCTTCACCAGAAGATCCAAACCCAACCATAACTTTCATCAATCAACTTAAACAATCTCTATCTATGACATTAACTCATTACTACCCTCTTGCAGGTCGTATGGTGACAAAAAAGCAAGACAATCCACCATTTTATGGAATTTACATAGACTGCAGCAATGACTCTGTAGGAGCTGAGTTCATTCATGCTGCTGCAGATATAACCATGCTGGATATTCTTACCCCAATCGATGTGCCCCGGATCGTGCAATCATTTTTTGCTCTTGAGGGAGCCATTTGCCATGATGGGCACATCGAGCCTTTGTTGGTGGTACAGGTGACTGAGTTATTGGATGGCATTTTTGTGGGCTGCACTTTTAGCCATGTTTTAGGTGATGGAACTTCTTACTGGAAATTCTTCCACGCGTTTGCAGAAATCAATAGGAATCTAAGAAAATCCAGCAAACAGGCAGGCGATCAACATACTGAATGCAATATTTCTCATCCACCTATAACTAAGCGCTGGTTTACGGAAGGCAACGGAGATCCAATCCTCATCAACCTTCCATTCTCTCACCATACAGAATTCATCGAACGATACAAGCAACCACTCCTCAGAGAACGAATGTTCCATTTCACTGCGGAATCACTGTCAAAACTCAAAGCTAAAGCCAATGAAGAATGTAACTCAAAACATACTCAAATTTCTTCTTTTCAAGCCTTAAGTGCACTCGTTTGGAGGTCAATAACACGGGCACGCCACTTTCCTCCAGATAGAAAAACAGGTTGCAAGTTTGCAATTAACGATAGGTTGCGACTGAACCCACCTTTGTCAGAGAACTACTTTGGCAATTGCGTTCAGACAGTTTGTGGAACTACAACTGTTGGGGAGCTATTAGAGCATGGTAATGGATGGGCGGCTATGCTTTTGCACGAGGCAGTAAAGGAACACACCGATGAAAAGATACGAGGATTGAGAGAGGAATGGATGAAGAAACCACGTATATACCAGATGGGGCCATTTTTTGATCCGGCAAGTGTAATGATGGGAAGTTCACCAAGATTTGACGTTTATGGTTGCGATTTTGGGCTGGGAATGGCAGTAGCTGCAAGAAGCGGATTTGCTAACAAATTCGACGGGAAGGTGACATCATACCGTGGTCTAACAGGGATAGGAAGTGTGCTGCTCGAGGTTTGTCTTCCTCCTGAATCAATGAGTGCACTTGAATCTGACGAAGAATTCATGGATGCTGTATCTCCTCATGAAATTCATTGTCAACACATCTTGCCTGTGTTTGATTAGCATTGCTAAGGGTGCCACTGCTGCGTCCAGTCCAAGTCAACAGGATGAATTCAACCAAGCAGAAATAAAGAATCAGAATTATTTACCTTGCGTCAGCCATTACGTTTATGTTATGACTCCTTGCTGTTGAAGTTGTTTTTGTGTTTTTTGTTTTGTTTTTCTTATAGAAGAAGTTAAACGAACTACCAACCACACCATAGACTGAGTTTTGCAATTTCCTGTTTAATTGACCAAATTTTGAGGACCTACTACCAAGATATTATGCCGTCAGCGGATTAAAAGATTTGCAAATCACAATGGTGTTTTAAGACAAAACTTGCCAAGAACTGACTAAGAAAGTTTAATATTACCTCGGTTTCCGGAATAATGTTATTTTTGCTTTTTTATTTTAACCTAAAAATATGTTAAACTGAAAAAATGAAAATAACACTTCTCCAGAAATAGAGTAGTAAATGTAAAGATTTACTCCCACGACATTCAAAATAAGAAGGGAAGATTAGTTTAATAATAGCCACAAGACACTAACTTGCATTCAACGCGACCTTATCTGATTCTTGCAATATCTGTATAAGTTTTACAAGCATAAGCCTAATTTCACAAACACCATCACATCACTAGTATCAATCTTTATCATCAGTCACCAAATGAATCAAGAAACTCCAAAACATGTTCGACAAATCTCAAAATGCACCATCAAACCGCACAAAATTTCAGAAGAATCGAAACAACCACACTATTTGACTCCATGGGATCTATCCCTTTTAAATTTTAATTACATTCAAAAGGGTCTTCTCTTTCGGAAACCATCACCTTCATTCCAAGATCCAAACCCAACCATTACCTTCATTGATCAACTGAAACATTCTCTGTCCATGACACTGACTCATTTCTACCCACTTTCAGGTCGCATGGTCACAAAACAGCAAGACAATCCACCGTTTTATGGAATTTATGTTGACTGCAGCAATGACTCTGTAGGAGCTGACTTCGTTCATGCGGCTGTAGACATAAGTATGTTGGATATTCTTACTCCAATCGATGTACCCCTAATCGTCCAATCATTTTTTGCGCTTGAAGGAGCCATTTGCCATGATGGGCACACCGAGCCTTTGCTAGTGGTACAGGCGACGGAGTTACTAGATGGCATTTTTGTGGGCTGCACTTTTAACCATGTTATAGGTGATGGAACTGCTTATTGGAAATTCTTCAATGCGTTTGCAGAAATCTGTCGGAAAATAAGAAAAGCTAGCAAACAAGCAGGTGATCAACAGATTGAGTTTAATATTTCTTGTCCACCTATAACTAGACGCTGGTTTATGGAAGATGACATAGATCCAGCCCTCATCAGCCTTCCATTCTCTCACCATAGAGAATTCGTCGTATACCGGTATGAGCGACCTTTTCTCAGGGAAAGAATGTTCCATTTCACTGAAGAATCATTGGCGAAACTCAAAGCTATAGCCAATGAAGAATGTAGCACAAAACACACTCCTCAGATCTCTTCTTTTCAAGCCTTAACTGCTTTTGTATGGAGGTCAATAACACGGTCACGCCATTTAACTTCCAATCAAAAAACAAGCTGCAGGTTAGCAATTGACGATAGGTTGAGATTGAACCCACCTCTCTCTGATAACTACTTTGGCAATTGGATTCAATCAGTTTGTGGGACTACAACTGTTGGTGAGCTGTTAGAGCATGGTATTGGATGGGCAGCATTGATTGTGCACAAGATTATAAAGGAACACACCGATGAGAAGATCCGAGGATTGAGAGAGCAATGGATGAAAAAACCACTTATACACCAGACGGAGCCGTTTTTTTCTGTGCCTATAGTGCATATGGGAAGTTCACCTAGATTTGACGTTTACGGTTGTGATTTTGGGCTGGGAACACCAGTGGCTGCACGTAGCGGATTCGCTAATAAATTCGACGGGAAGGTGACCTCATACCGCGGCCTAACAGGGACAGGGAGTGTGATGCTTGAGGTTTGTCTTCCACCTGAATCAATGAGTGCACTTGAATCTGACCAAGAATTTATGGATGTTGTATCTCCTCATGAAATTCATATGCAACATCTTGCCTATGTTTGAGTAGCTTTGGCAGTGGTGTCACTGCTGAGTTCAGTCCTTGTCAACAGGATAATAAAAGCAAGCACCAATAAATAAATAAATAGAAATTCCTATGCGATTTATTTACATTATGTCACCGATTACGTTTTATTAGATGTTGAAGTTGTAGTCTTGGTTTTCTTTGTTTTTGTTTTGTGATCAAAGATGTTAAACAGGCACTACCAACTACTATTGTATTTTGGTTGTTCAAAGACTAATTACAAAAATATTATGCCATCACTTCTTAGTTTTTTGTTTTCTAACCGAAGAAGTTAATTAGTTAAACAGACATCACCAAACATCATAGACTGGGTATTGTGTTTTCATTGTTTATTGATCAAATTAGTCAATTAGTCAAACGACTTATCCCATCTAAATCTTTTTTTTTTTTTTGAAAAAGGTAACTATATTTTATTTATTTAAATAGCAGTTACAATTCTGGGAAAGGTGATTCCCCTCCTGTCGTTAAATACAATCTGTTGTGGGAAGGTTGGGCAAATTTGTTCCCAACTGGTTGTTGATTCCTGTGTTGTGTTTTGTAGTTGATCGTTGACCGCTTTGTTTGTCAGTTCTCTGCTGCTTGATTCACCTCCCTCAGAGTGTGTGTGAGTTTGTAGTTGGGGATTTCACTAAGGAGTTATTAGATTTCTTGTAGTAGTTGGATGAGAGTACCATGGTTTTGGTTGATGTGTTTGTACTAGAGTAACTAGTGCTTGAGAGTCAACTTCAAACCAAATCCTAGGCATTGGTGTTGAGTCGTTGTTCTTACCGCTACGATTAATTCCCATGTTTCGGCCAGAATTGATGTGGTCACCCCTAGAGATGCTGCCATAGCTTTGATTACATTTCCGTCACTGATACTGCATATGATTCCCTCTTCCTCTGGTTATGGGTTACCTTGCGAAGCTCCATCCGTGTTGATTTTGATCCGGTGTAATGCCGGTGTCGTCCATCCTATGTAGATAGTTGTCAGTGTGGTACTTTATTACTGTTGTCTTCGGATTGTTGGGACATTTGTCATGATCAGTGCCGAGTGATGTTGTGCCCATTGGTATTCCTCAAACATTACCAATACGATTTGGTAAGTTTGAAGAGGTGTTTGTCTTACACCTGAATCAATGAGTGCACTTGAATCTGACCAAGAATTTATGGATGCTGTATCTCCTCATGAAATTCATGTGCAACATCTTGCCTATGTTTGAGTAGCTTTGGCAGTGGTGTCACAGCTGAGTTCAGTCCATGTCTACAAGATGATAAAAGCAAGCAGCAATAAATAAATAAATAGAAATTCCTATGCGATTTATTTACCTTATGTCACCGATTACGTTTTATTATATGTTGAAGTTGTAGTCTTGGTTTTCTTTGTTTTGTTTCAATCATGTTAAAGAGACGACGGATTTTGTTGGAGGGGCGGCAGTGAATAAGATAAAAAAAGGGTCATTACATGATAATTCGAAGTGCCCCTTATAAAAAAAACTGAAAATGATTAATTAACCCTTACATAGTTTAGTGTTGATAATCAAATTTCACTTATGTTAACTCTAAACCAAATCAAAATCAGATTTTTAGAGTTTAAAAAAAAAGTTTAGAGGAGAAGAAAAGAAAATTTTTTGTGATATTTGTGAAACCCTAGATTTTGATTCACTCAACCAAAATGAGTGATTCCAGTGACAAATTTGAGATGGGTGAATCTCTAAATTAGTTCCCATTAGCTTTTTGTCGCTCAAAATTATCTAAAGTACGTAAAAAAAATCGAAACTTTTAAAATTTCAGAAGAACTTACGGCTGGAATGTAGCTCGTTACCAAAAGTATCGAATACCAAACGTAACTGGTTCAATTTGGGAAAAACCCAATTGTAATACCAGCTACAGTTGGTAGAATGACAACTTATAGCAACCGTAACAAATTACGGTACCAACTAATGAATCGAGATCAACCGTAACTAACCTACGGTTGGTAAGGTTATTTGAGTTACAAGTCGTAACTCAAATACGGTTGATAACAGTGATGCAATTACAAACCGTAAAAAGAAAATGAAACATCCTGGACAACTTACGGTTCGTAACTTAAGTAACGAGACCAACCGTAAGTAATTTACGATTGCAAAAAAAAATTGTAACTGAACATTTTATCTCAAAATCAAGAACTTACGTTTGTTATTTGAGTTAAATGAACCGTAACATCAACCAAATCTATAGTTACGGTTCCAATTGAAGTTATTACCAACCATAACTCACATGAAACACATAAATTTCAATTTCAGTTTTGATCCAAAACCCTAATTTTTGATACAAAACTAACTTAAATCAAACACAATAAACTAAACCCTAACTGGGTCTTTTCGAAATATAGTTTTCAATCAACAATTATCAATTTTTCAAATCGCTGATTAATCGAGGACGATGAAATTTCAATTTTAATGGAGGAGGAGAAGAGAAGAGAAGATGAAAAAATCAAAAAAGTTTTGTGATTTTTCTGATTCCATTAGGTTAAAAATTGGAGAGAACAATCTAATCAATTTACACCCTCTATAAGACACCCCCTAACTAATAATAAGAGGGACATTGCTATCACACTTGCCACCCCTCTAATGAAACATGCCACCGCTGTAACAGGGTTGTTTTGTTTTGTGATCAAAGATGTTAAACATACACTACCAACTACTATTGTATTTTGGTTGTTCAAAGACTAATTACAAAAAATATTATGCCATCATAGAAGTCCCCTGTTTGTGTCAAGCTGTATATGACAAAATGGGTAATTATGCGGAACTGAGACCGAAATAAATTCGAGCAGCTCATTTTGTATCTCCCGTATACAGCTACAAAAATAAGCATGTGTAACCTAGTTAAAGGGGCGTGTAGTTTTTTTCTTCTTCTTGGAACCGGATGGATTTGGAGTCAGAAGGAAATCCTACAACCACACCCTTTTGATAAACTATTAATTATTCTAAGAAATCATGATGAAATACTCAAGATGTTTTATTAAACTTAGAACAAATACAAAGATGATATGTGGAAACCCTAATTTGGGAAACAAATAACTTTCTCTCTCTAAACGTCTTATCTCAATTCACCAAAAAGATCTCCTCCTCCTACAAAGGTAACACGTCCCTTTTATAGGAATTTACGTAGTGGGAGACAGCTAAAAAGCCCCTATTTTCGGATCTGAAGCGCGTCAATATCGCATGGACTTTAACATTGCCGCAAGGATTCTTCACTGCCGCTTTGATCTTCACACTTTTATTGTGACTTGGTGATGTCACTTAGTTCGTCATCGTGGATATGTCGTACGCGTTCGTCTTCGCTTGGTAGTAAAATGGTTATTTCGCATATCTATTGAGTGTGCGGTATTGTGTAACCACATTTTGCCTCTTCTCGTATCGTTCCTTTTGAAAGAAAGAGCGATAATAGAAATCCTAGTTTATTATTTCGCCGCACCAACTCATCTTTTTGTATTCCTTTTAACTGACAGTTCTCCGGATTTTCGGCTTAACCGTCTACACGTATTTACTTATCCCTTTTCAACCGGCACGTTCTAATTTAACCAGATGTCCCTTTCCTTATTTATTAGCCACGGTGAGAAGAGAGATTTTTTTCTTTTCTTCACTTTCTCTTTTTTCCCTATGAATTTCCTTCATCTTCATCCTCTCGAAGTCTTCAAGCTTCATCTCTTCAGAATCTACCGGTGCTACTATTCCTTAGGCTTTATGGATCCTCATCAAGGGTTAGTTTATCCTACTGTCATTGTTATTTTGTTTTTCTTTCTTTTGAATTTCTAATCGCCATTGTTGTTCTGCTGCTGTTCTTCATGTTTACTGTTCGCCATTGTTGTTCTGATGCTGTTCTTCATGTTTATTGTTCTTCATATTCTCATACTGGTTTTGTTGTAGGAAAGATTCCCCATCTGGTACTCTTCGTATTAAAAGTTTCAATACCTAATTTTTCTTCGAGCTCTAAGGATGACGAATCTCGCAAGAGGAAACCTTCGCATAACAAGGTAGTAAGAAATACCTTCTTCTCTTTAGAGTTAAAACAATATTGTTGCCTCTGTTTATTATCTACATTGTTCTTCGAAGGGTGCTTATGGCGAAGTTAATCATGAGAAAAAGAAGGTTAAGAAGCTTCGTCGCGCTCCTGTACTCAACACTTCCCTTATCTTGCCAGAGCTCAACTATAAACCTCGTCCTCAACAACAGGTCTCTTCTGATGAAGCTATTAATATTTCCACTAAGGATGCCGCCTCTCATGCTACCGCGAATATTTCCGCGTCTTTGATAAATACCACCCTTCCAGCTGATGCTACTGGTGCTCCTTTGAAGGACGTTGTTTCATCATCTTGTTTGAGTATCCCCGCGTCCTCAAAGGAGGTTAGTATTTCTGAGAATGTCACAACAATAAATCATGTTATCACTTCTTCTTTTGAGAATATAGCCCGTATCAATGGAAAATACTACTGTTTCTGCCTTTGTGAATATTCCTGCACCCGCGGATAATTCAATCATTTCTGTTTCGAAGATCATCGCTGCCTTTTCCTCTTTCGGGACCACTTCTGCTGATCAAGGCGTCCTTATAGGAGTTGATTCTGCGACCAAATCTCTACTGGACATTATTAATGTCGCTCACTCATACGTTAGTGACCCTTCTCAAGCTCGCATTTGTGATGCTCTTGCCAAGTTATTATGTGATTCTCCTCCGGACAAATCAACTAGGAGCGAAATTTTCTCGCAGCTAGATCCAAGTGTTAATCTTGCCTTTGATCTTCTGGTAAGTGTTCTTTCATTTGTACTTTTCTGCTCATGCTACTCTATCGCACCCTTATATCTTCCCTACTTCCTTAGGAATCTCGTCGCCACTTGGTCCAAACTGAGGGATTCTCTGAGTATAGTAATATCATCCGAGAGCTTTCGTGTCAAAATGCTAAGTTAAAGGAATATCTTCTTGTTAAATCCTTTGTGTCTGAGAATCTTCGCAACAAGAATCAAGAACTCAGAGGTATGTTTTTCCTTTTCTAGTAGTCGTTTTTGAATTTTATCGTGCTTGTGTCTCTATTTTGAATTTCTTCGCTCATATGCAAAGACTTAAATCGCAAGCGTGTCATGGAGAGGTTTGATTTTCAACACTCTGCTGAGGACGCCCGTGCGGATAATGAGAGATTGCAGAGTCAACTAATAAATAGCCATTCATACCTGCTTGACCAGATTGATAACCTTAAGAACGAAAATCTTTGTCTATGCAATCAAAATGATTTTCTTAACTCTCAAGTGTCCACCCTTTCTGGGTTATTATATAGTTCTGATTTAAGGAACCGAACTCTATCAGATGAAAACCAAACCCTTACTAAAGAGAGGCGATCCCTTTTAAATGAGAATGCAATATTTTCGCACCAGTATCTTTCTCTTCAGAAGACTTGTGCTGATCAAGAAGAATCTCTTTGCCTTTTAAGAAAGCAGTACGATGAGGATGTGAAGAAATTCATCTTGGAGAACGGAAAGATTATCCAGAATAAAATAAATGTTACGGTGAATATGAAAAATCTTCGAGAAGAACATACACAGTTAAAGGGATCTTATGACATCCTAACAAAGGAGAATGCCTCTCTTTCCAAGATGAAAAGAAAATTCGATCCCGTCTTCAAGGTATGATTAGTGATGATTTTGATAAATGTTTGGAGGATATGAAAAATAGTGGTCTTTCCTTATCCCAGTATTTTACTTCTCAGAGAGAAGGTAGTCGCATCAGGCTGGCTGCCTCAGTTTTTCCTTTTATTATCTGGAATATACTTATTTATTTCTATTTTGCCGCTCTGGTGTTAATTATATGCCCCTCACATTTGCAGCATCTGAGAGGTCACATCAGTCTACCTACCATCCAAAAGTTGAGATCTGATCTGGCTAACGCTCAAAAAGAACGTGGGAAGCTTTCCATAGCACTTTCCTCTTCTCGATACATGGCGAATATGAGGTGCCTATATCTTGAGAGATTGATGGAGGTTTACTTGGAGAATACTAAGAAGAGTGCCGCACGAGAATCCCACATTAAATCTCAGTCTCTTGCGGATCGAGTTTGCCTCACCAATTCATTCCCTTTGTTAGAGGTGGAACCTCTTGATGTTGCTGACGACGAGAAACTTCGTGAGCCTGACAGCGATTATGAGTATGAGAGTTGTGATGATGAAGAGATTCTTGTTCAAGAGGATCAACCCAAAGAAGGTGAAGTTGGTGATGATCTTCTTCAATATCCGAACCCTGATGTTGGTGGTGACCTTCCTAAAGACACAAATGCTGTAGTTTCCGCACCAAATGATGACTTGCCTCAGAATGAGCCTTAGTTTCTTTTCTTCTTCTATCTTTTATGTGTCTGGATGTTCTCTAACTTTGGATATGGATCTTGCTTATCTGTTTTTTTGCTGCACATTTCTATTTCTATACAAGGCTATTTCTTAGAAGGCGATAATATCTCCCTTATATTATTCACATACTTGCCTCTGTTATTCACCTTAGGAGAAATAATATTGTCTCATTTCTTCTTATTATTACGCGATTATAACTGTGTGTCCTTTAAATTTTAAGTATGTTTTTCTTTTCGCGTTACTTTCAAATTCTTCCCCTGCAAAATAATAATTGTTATATTTAAAGTGGTCTTTTTGGGTTTTTTATTGAGGTCTTATTGAGCCTCTCTAAGTAGAGGTCTTAATCAGCCTCCCCATGTTGATAGGACTTATCTTTGCCCCAGGGTATTTTTTGTGGTCGTGCGACAAAATCGCAGGCGGTCATTACCTTTTCAAGTAATAACCCATTGATTTTTCCTTATCATCTTTCGTATTTTTGTTATTTATGCGGCAATATGACAAGTCTAATTACTCCCGCGAGTAAAAGTCTTATGACATTGACGTCTTTTGACACAATTCAACTCCCTAATGGAGGGTTTCGTCCTTATATTCCCCCTGACTGCCCCTTCAAGGAAACTTACCCCTACCGGGTTAGGGTGGGCTCTTCCCATCCAGTTATGCCGAAAATCAGTTGTGTTCGCGACCTCTTGTCCCTCTGCCGATATGGCGTATGGTTACAAGACCGCACTCTAAGTGGGGTTTCCTGAGGACCGAGCGTATCATAGTCAGGACTTTCCAAGGATGACCAGGTACGCTCCAGACGCCCCATGCATCCTTGACTTAACCGTGTACCGCGGTTCCCTGATCGAGTTTCTACAATCCTTAGGAGAGAGCTTAGTACCTTAGTATTTCGAATAAGGAGACTCTGCTGGATAGGCTTTTGTTTCGCCCCAAATCTCCATAATTCAAGTTCCAGTGTCAGTGTAGCTTTCACCTGAGCCATGCATTCTAGGTTTTCCCCAATTATGACGCGTGTTAGGTCTTATTGTTGCCTCTTGCAGTTATGCGAACTAGGGTGCACGCCACAACTGGATGCCTAGCCTCCCTATTTAGAGGTTTTAAATTTTGTTGCCTCCTATTGAGGTCTTATTGTTGCCTCGTTCTTCTACTTGTATCTTTTTATGAAATATTCAATCTTTGAAGAAATAAAATCTTTCAGTTTCATTCATATCTTTTATTTGTATAATTTCCGCTATTGGTGCGTATATATCATTTTATTGATCGTGCCGCACGGCCTATGGGTAATACTTCTTTAGATAGATTCGATTCCACAGGTGGTCAAGCTTGTGTCTCGTGTCCTTAACCTCACTATCCATTAATTCATACGCTCCATTTCCAACAACTCTCTTTATTTTGTAAGGTCCATCCCACGTCTTCTCCAACTTCCCATCTCCTCCTCTTTGATAGGGCGATATTTCTTTCAATACTAGTTCTCCTGGTTGGAATTCTCTTTCTTTTACGCGCTTGTTATATTCTCGGGCTAGCCTTTTTTGGTAATTCTCCATATATTGGAGAGCAATTTCTCTGTTTTCTTCCAAGTCATAAATCTTTGCTAAGATCAAGTATGTCTTTAAGTTATTTTCCCATGCTTATTTCTTTGTGGTGGGTACGATGACTTTAGTTGGCAGCACTGCTTCTACTCCATATGTTAGGCAGAAAGGTGACATTCCTGTAGCTTCTCTCCGTGTCGTTCTATACGCCCATACTGCGTTGTGTATTTGTTAAAACCATCCTTTGTGTCCTTCCAGCTTTTTCTTCAATATATCTGCAAGCGTTTTATTAGTTGCCTCGGCCTGACCATTGCTCTGCGGATATAAAGGAGTTGACTTTCCACTTTGGATTTTGAACGCGTTAAATAGCATCTCTATATTTTCGCCCTCGAATTGTTTTCCGTTATCGGAGACCATTTGCGCTGGAATTCCAAATATGCAAATAATATTTTCAAATATGAAGGCGAACACATCCCGATCTCTGATATGCTGAACTGCTTTCACCTCCTCCCATTTTGTAAAGTAATCTGTTGCGACAATTAAGTATCTCCTTTTCCCTGTTCCTGGTATAAATGGGCCTACAATGTCTAAGCCCCATTTCGCGAATATCCAAACGCTTGTTGATGAGTTTAGCTCCGCTCCAGGATGCATGTATCCTTTTCCCATGTCGTTGGCATTCTTCGTACCGTCTGGATACCTCTTTTGCGTCTTCATGCATGTAGGGCCAGTAGTATCTTTGCATTTTAGTTTTGTAAGCTAATGACCTTCCTCCACTATGGTTCCCCACGTCTCCATAGTGTACTGCCTTTAAAATTTCCATCCCTTCCTTCCTCGTTAAACATCTGAGTGATGGTCCAAGAAAGGTGTTTTGGGGTAGAAACTGATTCTACGATTTTTGGTAATTTAGGTTGTGTTGATGAGAAACGAGTTCAAACCCTAAACAAATGCACTACATGGGAATGCTTTTAGGTTCGAGAGATCAATGTGTAAGACTCTGGCTTAAACCAAGAAATGGCCGTTCCAGATTCAATTCGGTCACAAAGTGAATGAGAAGGGTTGATCTTAGGGAGGAAAGCGAAGAAGGTGTTGAGATTGTGAAGTTGTTGGTTGTTTATGAATTGTATCAGAATGTTGAACTGGCTTGCACAATGTAGGCTATCAGTTCTGGATGTTTTCTAGATACTATGACAACACTTGGTTTCTCTGTGTTGTTTTAAAATAGGTTGAAGAATCTATTTATACAAGTCATTTGAGCACAATCCTCATCTCGTGGGAAGTGGAGGAATTTGAGTGATGGAGTAGTGGGGTCGTATAGGTGATTGTCACACGATCACGCCTTTGCCCACTTCCCTCATCATCGCTAACCGTTCATGCCTCCTGACACGTTCTCGTAATGGGCGCGTTGCACGCCGCACGCTGCACGCTGTAAACCACCAGATCAATACCCTATTAAGTATCCCCCAGTTTGTGACATGTTTGATGTCTCGAATAAGTGGGTCAAGTCGTGGGACCCACCGCGGAGAATAACATGGTGCTATTAAGTGAAAAAACTAAGTTGTTTATGAGGCCAATATAAAATATTATATGTATTCGATGCATGTGAAGCATCATATTTAAGAATCTCAAACTAATCGATGTGTATGAAGCATCATTGTTTTAGAGCCTGATTGAATAAGTCGCGGATAGGCGTCTTAAAGAAGACAGCTTGATCGACCAGCTTTGGGTGATTGTTTGAGGACCCTATGGTCAAGTCATCACTTGGTCGATCGCCTCATGTGGAAGAGGGATGGTCGGTCTTCACAATGTTGCTTTGCTTGTTTTCGAAAAACAAATCCATACCATCCAACTAGCTTAGCAAAGTTGGATGGACGAGATGATTTGCGGCAGTTGCATACTGTCATTGACGCAACTTTAGGGTTTAGGGAGCCATATGGCCACCCCTATTTGGGCGTGCGTTTCGAGGCATTGAGCCATAGTTTGCGTAAGCCGGTCAATCACATGTAAAGGTGGGTCCGCAATGATCACTTTAACACTTTCGGGACCAGTTGAATCTAGATCTATACCACTCGTTTAGGCTGGCGAAGATGGATGGTTGTGATCAATCTGCGACGTTTATGTACTGCCGTAACCTAAATTAGGGTTTTTGAACACAACGCGTCTGCTCAAGTTCGTGCAAGTGGTCGAGCGCCCCATATGCTTGCTATAGGCAAGTCGATTATCCAAGGGGAAAGTGGGGCCGCCAATGACCATGCTGATACTTCTTTAATTATTCGTAGGAATATCTAAGCCGTCCAACTAGGCTGGTGAAGTTGTGCGGACATGATGGCTTTTGAGACCGTTTTTTACGGTCTTAGCTCGTTCGAGCTTTGTTTTTAAGCAACGCAAATACCCAAATTTGGGTCGGCGTTTGAAGCGTTTGTGCGTAGACAACATGGGACTCGATCAACTAGAGAAATAGTGGGCCCTCCAGTGATTGCTACGGCGCCCTTTGGTCGCCCAAAGCTCAATCTAAGACGTCCAACTTGTCTGTCCAAGTTGGACGGACGAGATGACTTTGAGACCGTCATAGTCGGTCTAGCTCGTTTGAGATTCTTCCAAACAACGCGTCCACCCTACTTAGGGTTAGCGTTTGACAACGTTGGGATGTATTTAAGCATGGTATGATCGGTTGGGACGTTGGTGAGACCACAATCTGTCAACGCAGTAATTACCTAGTTCTGCCAGGAGTGGTCTAGGTTTGTTGAATTATGCGGCCAAATTATGTGGCCGTGATCATTTCTGAGACTGATATAATCAGTCTAGATTTTCCTTTTAGGAATTTAAGCGTGATTGAGCTGACTCAAAAGCGCATTGATATGAGATTCTCTTTGTCAGAGAGTGATGTAGCCCGTGGGGTATTTTCATGCAGATCTCAATACTGGCACTTCGGGAGATTCATGCTACTCTGCTGAGAGTGAACACTCCATCATCATGTCATGTCAATAATAAGAGTTCGGCTGGGAATATAGCACGGAAAAATATCAGGTGAGTTATGCATTAGTTAATAATGCTAGCATAAAATAGGATTCATAGAATACTTGGGAATTGGGATTACTACTAGGCGCACCATTCTGAATGAATTCATACATATACTGAATTGTTCAATACATGTGTAAGTAAAGAGGTTCGAGCACTCGTCACTTTCAAATGGCTTTTATTCCTTTGCAGGATGACAGCACATTTAGATACAGGGTTTTACAATTTTGACCGTGTACTAAAAACCACCATCAACAAAAGGATTTTCGATAGAGTACGCCCTCTCTTAATTCGTAATTTTTTCCCGACTTTTTAACTTGTGCATCTCTAATTTGTTTCTTGGTACCTCTCCCTTCTCCAGATATAAATGAAGTTGTGCTCTCCAATCTGCCTCCTTATCTACTTCCTTTTCTTCTACATTTTCCACTATCATAACGTCTGCATATTATTCTTGTTTTTTAATTGATATAAGAGAGAGCGTCGTTATCTTTATATACCGTGCGGTAGGATCCACTAGAATAGATGAGATGAATGTAAAAGCGTCTGCCAATCGACTATTACCCTGCGTATGTGTCTCCAATTTACGTGTTTTATTTTTGCTGAGAGATCTGTGACGAGTTGCTTGTATTTTCGTAGAGATGGCTCATTTGTACTGTACAAACCTTGTATTTGACGTATTACCAATTGTGAGTCACTAGTTACTCTGATGTCATCTAAATCCATTTCTACTGCTAACTTTAATGCATGC
This sequence comes from Papaver somniferum, assembly GCF_003573695.1. Classification (NCBI taxonomy): domain Eukaryota; kingdom Viridiplantae; phylum Streptophyta; class Magnoliopsida; order Ranunculales; family Papaveraceae; genus Papaver; species Papaver somniferum. The sequence continues at coordinate 122,670,815 of NC_039363.1, read as the reverse complement.
ATTACTCCCTCATATTCTGTCTCATTATTAGTAGACGCGAACTCCAATCTGAACGTGTGCACCATTCTTGCTCCCTGCGGTGAAATGAACAATATACCAATATCGTTTCCCTCATTATTCACTGATCCGTCTACAAATATTTCCCATCTTTTTGAGTTACGCTCTGTTATCAGGTCTTTGGGATTTCCTTGGTCTTCATCTATACCGATCATTTCTTCTACGCTCTCCCCTTCTTCTAATGGAAATTCTGCTAAAAAGTCCGCAATGACCTGTGATTTTGGTGAAGATAATATTTCGTATTTTACTCCAAATTTCCCTACTTGTGCATTCCATCTTTCTATTCTTCCTAATATTTTTGAGTTCTTCATTACAGATTCGATTGGTACTTTTGTTAGCACTTTAATTTTGTGAGCCTGGAAATAAATGCGGAGTTTTTGAGTCGCGTAGACCAGTGCGAGAATATTTTCGATCTTTGTATAGTTTCTTTCTACGGAATTGTAAGTTTTGCTGATATAGTAGATTGGTTATCTATCCCTTTATCTCGGAGTAGAACGACACTTAATGCATGCGGTGTTGATGCTAGATATATTAATAATTCTTCTCCCGGTTCAACTTTCTACAAAATAGATAAATTCATTAAATAGTTCTTAATGCTTTGTAGTGATTTCTCGCATTCATCCGTCAATTCGAACTTGGTCCCCTTCTTCAAGATGTTGAAAAACTGTTTGCATTTGTCTGATAAGCGCGAAATGAACCGCCCTAAGGAAGCTAGCAATCCATTCAGCTTCTGCACGTCTTTTACTGTTGCGGGTGATGGCATGTCACAGACCGCTTGTACCTTTTCTGGATCTACTTCTATCCCTTCTTTTGATGCAATGTATCCTAAAAATTTCCCTGATGCTACTCCAAAGATGCATTTTGCTGGGTTTATTCTTCATTTTATACTGCCGCATATGTTCAAATATTTCCTTCAAGTTATCTACATGATTTGTCGCCTTTTTGATCTTTACTAGCATATCGTCCACGTATACTTCTAAAGTTGTGTGCACTCACTTTGCGAATATCTTTTCCACCATTCTCTGGTATGTTGCACCTACATTTTTCAAACCAAAAGGTGTTATGTTATAACAATATAATCCTCTTTGCGCGAAGAAAGCCGTGTGTTCCTGATCTTCTTCCGCCAAAGCTATTTGATTGTAGCCTGAATATCCATCCATTAATGATAGTCTTTTATTTCCTGCTTCCGCTTCTACCATTTGTGGTATGTCTTGGATGGGGAAGTTATTCTTCGGGAACGCCTTGTTTAGATCACTAAAGTCGATGCAAATTCGTATCCCCTTGTTTTTCTTTGGCACCACCACCATGTTTGCTAACCATTCTGGATACTTTGCTGGTCTGATTATTCTTGCGTCTATCATCTTTTGCAGCTATGCTTCTATTTGGGGATGATAAGTTTTTGCTATTTTCCTTATCCTCTGCTTGAATGGCCTTGCGTTCTTATTGATATATAACCTGTGACATGCAACAGAAGGGTCTATGCCTGGCATTTCATCCATTCTCCATGAGAAAATGTCTTTATATTCCCGCATAAGGTTGACCATCCTTTCTTCTTCTTCCTTATCCATCTTGGTTCCTATTTTCAACATATTTGTCTCTTCCTCCGTCCCCACATTTATGTCTTTTGTCGGTTCTGTTGCGGTAAAATTCGCCTTTGATTCACCTAGCAGGGATGGTCCCTTTATTTCTTTAATTGGTTTTCCTACTGTTTTTGGTATTTCGCTTGGTATTTCCTTTCCTTCCTTTGCTCGTATCATATATATTCTGATTTCTTCTTCCTTCTTTAATTCCTTTGCCTTTCTCCATCGATCTTTACGTTTTTTTCCCTTCCTTCATAATTGTTTACATATATTTGACTTCGCGCTCCCTGCATCACCTTTGATTTCGCCTGTTCCAATTGGTATTGGGAAATGTATGCATTGATGAAGAGTTGATGCTACACCTTTTATTCCATACACCCATTGTCTTCCTAAGAGCATGTTGTACGGTAACTCCACATCGACGACACACAATGTTACCTGCGTTTCTATTTCTCCTAAAGGTATGCTATAATTACCTCACTTTTGGCTTTGTTATCGCCTTATTAACACCGTTGATGTTGTATGTATGCGGCACTAAGTTAGCGTCATCATATCCCATATTTCTGAATGCGCGGTAAAATAAAATGTCGACTGAGCTTCCTGTGTCTATCAAAGTTTTGTCTATCGCCCACTATTCCGATGCTTTCGCGCTTACACTTTTTTCACTTCGCCTAGCAGGTATAGTGACAACCAATGGATCTATTCGCCTGAAGCTTTCTTCTGGTATATCATCTGTTGTGAATGTTATCTTCTGATTTTTCCATTCCTTCAAGGATGATATTTTATCAATGGTCAGGATTTTCCTTCCTTCATAGTCGCGTTTATGTATTTTCCCTGTAATTCCTGCATGAAAATATGCAACATTCATGGTCGATTTTGTTATTGAATTACACTGTAAACGCCTGCTTCCTTCTCTTGGTCCAATAGTCCTTATTGTCTTTGCTGGTGTGCTTTTTCCGGTTGATTTTGTATGTTCCTGTATAATTCTTTCTCCATTTGTTGATTCTCCTCTTCCTCCAGTAGATCTTATGTTCCTTTACCTTGTATTAATACTCCTGAAATAGAGATTAGATCTCGAGATCTGACCGGAATGTCAAAATCAAATCTGAAGAATAAAGTTGCCTCAATGAAAACTGTATGTTTAAAGGCCCTTGAGAAATCTATTTCATGGAAAACAACAGCGGATTTTTTTTTTTGAAAATAAAATCAATAACTACTTAAAAACTACACTAGAAATTTTTGCCATCGTAAAACACCTTGTACAATTCCTCAAGCTGTTTCTAGCGCCAAAATGTAGTTGTAGGAAATCCTACAACCACACCCTTTTGATAAACTATGAATTATTCTAAGAAACCATGATGAAATACTCAAGGTCTTTTATTAAACTTAAAACAAATACAAAGATGATATGTGGAAACCTTAACTTGGGAAACAAATAACTTTCTCTCTCCTAAACGTCCTATCTCAACTCACCAAAAAGATCTCCTCCTTCTACAAAGATAACATGTCCCTTTTATAGGAATTTACATAGTGAAGGATAGCTAATAAAGCCCCTATTTTTCGGATCTGAAGCGCGTCTATATTGCTTGTCCTTTAACATTTTCGCAAGGATTCTTCACTACCGCGTTGATCTTCACAGTTTTTTTGTGACTTGGTGATGTCACTTAGTTCATCATCTTGGATATGTCGTACGCGTTTGTCTTTGCTTGGTAGTAAAATGGTTATTTCGCATATCTATTGAGTGTGCGGTATTGTGTACCCACATGATTACAACAAACTATCCACTCAGGGAGTTAGCCTGTATAACATTGTAGTTGGTAAAAAAAAATTCACAGTTCCAATATAAAGAGCCTCAATTGTGTTTCCCGGTACTCAATTTGTTTGCAACATTTGCAACATTTTACTATATTGATATCGCAATCAATCTCCAAATGTAAGTTTAACTTAACTTCAAAATCAAACTATGCATATAAAACTAATAGTCAACGTTGGGAAATGCATGTGCACATATACAACGCAAAGAATATAGCCATCATTTGACTAGGTTTTATTGATTACTTTGAAGCCTCCATCAACCAATACACCAGAAAAAGGTTACATCGGGGGTATATATAGTACCCCCATGTCAGAGTTCCACACAGGAGTACAATGTGTTTTAAGGAGAACTTCAAAATGAGAATTTTGAAACTAGAAGCCACCTCGAATAGAATGTGAAGGTTATGTTGGAGACAATGTGTTTTATCAATCAGAGCACGTAACTTGCACTGCATGACTTTTTCTGATTCTTACATTTTATATATAAGTTTAAAAGCATAAGCCTCATTTTAATATCCTTTCCTAAAAATCAATATACCCTTCTTCAATCTTCACAAATAAATTCATTATTATCTTATCCGAATTTATTTACCAGTCACCAAATGAATCCAGATACTATTGAAGTTGTTCGACAAATCTCAAAATGCACCATCAAACCACACAAAGTCACGGAAGAATCAAAACAACCAACCTATTTGACTCCACGAGATTTATCCTTTTTCAATTTTCACTACATTCAAAAGGGTCTTCTCTTTCGGAAACCCTCGCCTTCATTTGAAGATCGAACCCCAACCATTACCTTTATCCTCCACTTCATCATCTAAGAAGAAAATCTGTCATGTACCTTGTCATGAATGGTTTGATTCACCCTGGGTTACCCTTAGTAATTCTATTTGTTATGGGTTAACCTTGTTGGTTCCTTTAGTAATTTTGTTAGTGGTTAGTCCGTGTGTATCACACGAGGGCTGGACGAATGTAGTCCTTTTATTCTTGTGGCTGTCATTGGTGAGAGGACAACCAATTAGTGAATTATTGAATATCTTTTTATTATCTCCTTCTTCTCTGCTCTAACCCTTCTCATCTTAATTCTTCTAATCTCTCATCCCATTATCTTCAATCTTCATCACGAGTTGTGTCTGCATATCAATTGTAGTGTTAATCACTACAAGTGGTATCAGAGCACTCGATTCTGAGTGACCTACTACCATGGTGAGAAAATCTGAGTTTCAAGCTCTTACTAAACAATTAACATCAGTTATTCAGTCTAATGAGAATCTGGCAAAGGAGGTACTGGAAATTAAAACTAAACAAGATTCACCATCTCCATTGTTACTCTCAACAATGATGGATATGTTCAGAACTGAATCCAGGAAGTTATTAGAAGAATTCAAGGAACACTCAGCTAGATCTGGCGGACCAATCCTCAACAATCCCCTGGTCCATAACACACAAGAACGTACGGTTGGGAAATTTACAGCTGGTGAGAATTCTAATTTTGCTCATACTCATAAATTGAAAGTCGATTTTCCTAGATTTGATGGGGTGAACCCTAGGTCATGGGTAAGGAAGTGTACCAAATACTTTCAGTTGCACCAAATGAATGATGAACAGAAGGTTCATGTAGACTCCATGTATTTATAAGGAAGAGCAGATGTATGGTTTCAGGATTATGAAGTAGGGAAGGAAGTTGTTAGATGGGATATGTTTATGAGGGATATTTGTTCTCGGTTCCAGGAGTTGGGTCATGATGACATAATAGGGAATTTAATAAGTTAAGTCAAATAGGTGTTGTTTCAGAATATCAAGAACTATTTGAGGAATTGAAGGCACTAGTGTTAGCGAAAAATCCGCATCTCACTGAAGAATACTTCACTTCCAGTTTTATCAGTGGGCTGAAGGAGGAATTAAGAATTGCGGTACAAATTTTTTCCCCAACCACCTTAGAGAAGGCAATTTACTTTGCAAGGATGCAGGAGATGCTTCTTTATAGTTCCAACAAGAAGGCCAAGAGTAACAGACCACCACCATTATATATTCCTCAGATACACAGGTATATGGTGACAAGCCCAAAATCTTCATCTCCATCACCTAGAGGAACTATTCCTACTAGTCCAAAATTTCCCCCAATAAGGAGACTCACTTATGCTGAAATGAAAGCCATAAAAGATAAAGAGTTATGTTACAATTGTGATGAAGAGTTCAAGTCTGGTCACAAGTGCATCAGACAACAATTATTCATGTTAGTAGTTGATGAAGAGGAGCCAATTCTGTCTGAAGAGGGGTCACCTTCTCATGATCCTTCAATTCAAGAAGTAGCAGAAGAGGAGGTGGAAATATCAGTTCATGCTCTCTCAGATAATACCTCCCCCAACACAATTAAGATTCATGGTATTACTTTAAACAAGCACCCAATTACAGTTTTGGTGGATAGTGGAAGTACATATAGCTTCTTAGACCCTGAGATTGCAAGGTTAAGTGGTTGTTTGATGGAACCAACTGCCAAATTCCAAGTAGCTGTAGCAGATGGTAACAAGTTGGTGAGCTCTTCAAAAATTTGACTTCAAGGAGTTAACTATCTCCTTCATCAAAAAGGGTAAGAGTGTAGTGTTGCAAGGTATCACTGAATCTACCCACATTTCACTCATGACAGGCAAGGAGTATGAAAAGTACAGAAGGAAGCACAAGCATGGGTTCATGGGGCATTTATTCTCTATTACTGGTGAAGAAAAACAAACTCTAACCCCCCC